>NC_084798.1:70504775-70517275 GCF_963169125.1 Humulus lupulus
AATATTTAGGTGTCGGCGTCCTTAGGCCGAGCCCTCTGTTTATGTAACTGATCCCGGCTCGCTTAGGCCGAGCTGCATTCAGTACGCTTATCATCAGCCTCAACACCCTTAGGCCATTATATCATAATACATATCATAGTCATATATGTTACAGAACACACATACGTTCAATTACAAGGAATCTCAGTCCCATCACAACCACATGGGTACAGTTTTCTTACCTCGAATCCCGAGCGATAAATAAAGAGTGGTCCCAAGCACGATCTTTAGTCCTGAGCCTTAACGATTAACTTAGTCACAAATAAAAATGGATAACCATCAAATTATATCCCAATTAAATGTTTTCGAAACAAATTCTAGCTTTTGGGACCTCGAATTCTACTAAGTCCGGTAGTAGAATTCGTCCTGAGTGCTTAGGTTTGAATCCCCGAGCCTCCCCAAGTGTAAAATCCTTGGCTTCCCTTTATTTTCCATTTAGGGCTATGACTTGCCCTTAACGGTTGCGACCCGCCCCTTAGACAGAGGCCAGACCCTCCCTGCTGGAGGACATGGGCCGTGACTTGCACCCCCAAGGGTCGCGGTGCGCCTAGCGAAACAGAGGCATCCCAGCCTCTTCAAGCACGCAGGCCACAACGTGTAAAGAACAGGGTAGTAGCCTAAGGCCCCAAACCCAGAAATTCCACTTTTTCTAGCGTTTTTCCTAGAGTCTAAACCTTAAAATTTAATCCCAATCAACAACCAAACTCAAAACTAAGCTTAGAATCTTATCCATATAGCCTAAACATCACAACCAACCTATAAAACATTTCTTACTCCACTCAAACACCCCAAATCAGTCTTAGAAACCATTCTCATGGAAGCTCTAAGTTCTTGCTACAATTCAACAGAAAAAGTCCAGTAATTGGAACTTGAAATCTTACATCAATCAGAAGCTTTAACTCTCAAAGATTACTCAATTGTCCCAGCTTTAATTTCCTAGTTCTCAAGCTCATTTCTTCAAGTTTCTCCTCCAAAATTCTTCAGTTTTTCTCTTTCAAAATCAGAGTTTCCCTTTGAGTTCTAGAGAGGGAAATAGAGAATGTTTTTGTGAGTTGAGAGAATTCTAGTGAGTTCTATCATTCTTAGAATCAGCTAGGTGTAATATCCTTAACTCAGAAAAGACCAAAATTGTAACGACCCAAAACTGCTAACAGGGCTTAGTGCCTTGATTAGCGTGCCGAGAGAGCATAAATGGTTTATATGTGTGTTTAATTTGTTAAATGTGTGACTATGTGGCATGCATGATTAGTACGACTATGTGAGTGTGTTGTATGCATGTTTATAAGTATTAAATATGCATGTGGACCCATTAGTGTTCATAAAGGCATTTATATAATTTTGGCCCGTTAAGGGCATAAATGTGATTTTATGTGATATATGGCTTGAGACGGTCCTAGTGAGTAGACTAGCGAAATAGTCACAGTGGGGTATAAATACCTAGCTCGGGGGAGCCTGGGGCTATTTTTGGGAATTTAGAGAATATTTTGGGATTATTGAGTAATGAATAAGTATTTGGTAATTAATTGGAGGTGACGAGATTAATTGGAAATTTGTAGGATGACTTGAGGAGTTAGTGGGCATCGGGATAAATGACCATTATGCCCTTGGAGGCAATAGGAATGGTTGTGCTAACTAGGGGCATTTTAGGCATTGTCTAAATTAAGGGTGAGGTCAGCTAAGGCTCTAAGAGTAATTAGAATATCCTAGAAGTCTCTCAAAACTCACTCTTTCTCTCACTCACGTTTTCTCTCTCACTCTCTCTAGAGAACCCAAATTAATTTGAAGAAATAGATGGAGGCAAAACTGAGAATTTTGCTGAACTTCAGCTGGAAAACTTGGGACTTTAAGCTCAAGAATTGAATGTTTGAAGCCGAGGGTTCAGCTGCCATTGAGGTAGGAATTTTGTTTAATTTATGTTAAGGATTAAGGTGTTATGATCATTTTGTTTAGGTACTTTAGTGGTGAATTGTTGTTGGCTAGATTGGTGGTTTCAGTAGAGTTTTCTAGGATATATTATGCTTAAGATACATGACTAAGGGTCCTAGACTTGTTGCTAGGCTTGGTGTGGGTCTGAGAGTGTGATTGGGGTTGAATTATTAGAAATTAGCTGGTAAAAAATGCTGAGAAAAGGCAAATTTTCTGGGTTTAGGGGCTCGGGTCGCTGCCCTGTTCTTCAGGCGCCGTGGCTCGCATGAGTTTTTGAGGGTGGGGGGCCTCTATTTGCCAGGCGTGTTGCGGCTTGGAGGAGGACAGGTCGCAGCCTGTGTCCCCCGTCAGGGAGGTTTGAGCCTCTGTTTAAGGGGTAGGCCGTGGCCCTCAAGGGCAAGTCGCGGCCCGCAATGGGGAATTAAGGTGAAATGAAGTTTAAGGCTCAAGGAGGCTCGGGAATTCAAACCTAAGCGCTCAGGACAATTTCTACTACCCAGTTTAGTAGAAATTGAGGTCCTGTAGACTAGTATTTGTTCCCTAAGTATTTATTTGGATTAGAAATTGATGGTTACCCATGGACACTGTGACTAGGTTTATCGCCAAAGCTTAGGACTGAGGATCGTGCTCGGAACCGTTCTGTGTTCTTTGCTCGAAATTCGAGGTAAGAAAACTACACTCATGTGGTTGTGTTTGGGACTAAGGTTCCCTACTTCTAGATATATATGTGTTATGTAACCGTATTGTTATTACGTGAATTGTTAAAGTATGACCTAAGGGAGTTGGGGCTGAAGATTAGCGCATTGGACGCGACTTGGCTACTATGAGTTGGGGTCAGCTAAATAAACAATAGACTCGGCCTAAGCGAGTCGGGGTCAACTTAGTAAACGGAGGGCTCGGCCTAAGGGCGCCAACCCTAAGCATTTGTATTACTGATTAAAATATGTTCTTGAAAGTACATGTTTACTGTTACTAGCTTGATGCTTATAATATGTTGGGCTTCTGAATGATTGTTTTAAGATTTATTGGATGCTACTACTGTTTATGTGTTCGTTGTTTATGGATTTCTTGCCGGGCTTTGGCCTACGGGTGCTATGTGGTGCAGGTAAAGGCAAAGGGGAGCTGGACCAACCATGAGTTAGAGAGCTCTAGGGGTAGAGTGTACATAGTCAACTGCTCGACCGCCATGACCGAGGGACAGTACAAGGATAGAGGCCTAAAAATTTTATTTTGCCATTAGAGTGGCTTTTGTTTGTATTAAAATTTTGAGGATTGTAAATTGTCACTTAAACCCTGTTTTTTGGATCCCATGTACCAAACATCTGTTTTAATGAAAATTAACTATTTACAATCAAAATCTTTTAACCCTGACCTGATAGTTGACTTTAGGAACACATTATTGTTCAAATGACTTGATTAGCAAGTCTTGCACTATTTTAAAATACATAGTGTAACGGTCTTGGTTATCCAGGGCGTTACAAAAATGCCCTCAAAGACCCACTTAACCTTTTAATTTCCCTAAGGGTAAAATGGTCTTTTCTCTCAATTCCCGCTAATTCCTCAAGTCATCCTACAAATTCCCAATTAATCCCATCATGTCCAATTAATCACCAAATACTTCTCTGTTACTCAATAAACCCTAAATATACATTAAATTTCCCAAAATACCCCTAAGCTCACCCCGAGTTGAGTATTAAACCCCGCTGTGACTATTTCGCTAATTCGCTCACTAGGATCGCCTCGAGTCGTGTACTGCGAATATATCCACATAATAATGTGGTCTCAACCATTTATCACATATAATCGCATTTATGCCATAACAGGCCAAAATTACAAATATGCCCTTATAAACAATAAAGGACCCACATGCATATCTAATAATCATAAACATGCATGTAATATATTCACATCATCATATATATCATGCATCCCACATAGTCACGCATTTAAATCACATAATCACATACATATCCAATTATGCCCTCCCGACATACTAATCAATGCTCTAAACCCTATTAGCATTTTGGGTCGTTACAATTGAGACTTTTCACTATGTTGTTGTAAGCATTCCACTACTTGATGTTATTAAACAAGTGCCTCGATATGCTAAATTTTTTAAGGAGGTGTGCACAAATAAGAGAAAGCTAAAGGGTGATGAGAAGATAAGTGTGGGGGAGAATGTTTCCACTATTCTCCATAAAAAATACCACCAACGTGCAATGATCTTGGAACCTTTACAATTCTTTTTACTATTGGCAATAAAAAGATTTAGGGGTTCATGTTGGATTTGAGAGCATCAATTAATGTTATGACATATTCAACTTATGCTTCATTAAATATGGGGTTGCTAAAGAAGACTGGTGTTATTATTAAACTGGCTGATTGCACTAAGGTTTATCCATTAGGGGTTGTTCAACATAATCTGCTGAAGGACAGATTAGTTTTCCAGTGGATTTCTATATACTTGAGATTGAGGACACTTTAATACCTAATCCGACACCGATTTTATTTTAGAGGCCATTGCTGTTAATTACAGATACAAAGTTGGATGTTAAAGTAGGAACACTTACAATGGAATTTGATGGTGAAGCTATCAAATTTAATGTGTTCGATTCCATTGATGAGTATACAAGGAAGGAGGCTTTGTTAAAAGACCCAACTTAATGATCCCGATTAAAGCAATTAGTCGAGCTCGCGATGTTAAACACATCAGTTATGAGAGTTTTTCTTACCCTTTTATTTTTATTTTGTATTAATTTTATTTATTTGAGTCTTGAGAAAAATGCTTATATTAAGTGTGGGGGGAGGATAACTGTTGCATTCTATCCTTATTTTTTTCATTAAGTTTCAGTAGTAAAACATGGTTAAGTTTAAGAAAATTTGTTGATGGTAAGATTTTTTTATATGATTCTAGGAAAATGATAGATTTTACATGAATTGTGTGCTTAACTTTTGTTTCGATTACTACTTAGGCTTAATTCTTAATTTTGAACTCATGCACAAGATTGAATTTACCTAGTTGCTGGCACTTAGAAAGATTTATGCATGTTAAGATAATTTTTATTTAGTCTCTACCACTTTAGAACTTATTTGATAGTCATTTAAGACAATATTTATAAGTTACACATGATTAGGGATATGATTTAGACAATTTCTTTAGATGGATTGAGTCTTTCAAGCTAACCTTACTTATTTATTCCTTAGTTACCTAGTTTTATATTATTTATTTAAACCCATCACACAATTGGTATAGTGTGCTGGCCCAAGATAGGCTTCCGAGAGAGGGGTGAATTAAAAATTAAGCTAAATGCGAAAATTTAAAATTCTAAAACAATAATATTGTGCAAGTATACAAATATTGACAACTAAAAAGCAATGCACAAGTAAAAACAAGATATGCATATACAAATAAAGAACATATGCATATAAACACAATATTAAAGAGTTTAAGGGATAGAAAGATGAAACCTCTCATTTTTACAAGGTTCATTGGAACTAAAGCCGCCTACGTCAATGAGTTTTCCTGGCTGGATGAGGTTCCCCCTCCAATCTCTCATATTTTTCATTCTTGAATAGTGATGCAGTCTATTCCGACAAAAAAAAAAAGCCACCTACATCATTTGTCTCAAAGCTAAGCCTATCATTGGGTTATACTATGTCGCCAATTTATGGTCTAGGCTAAACCTTTACATAGATTGACAGTTTTTCACCAAGGTGTACTCAAATCTTTTACAACTAATTATTTTCAAGTGCCAACCTCATTATCTCTTGGATTGTTTCTAAGTTCCAACCTCACTCTATGTCTCGGATTGTTTAGTGCCAACCTCACTCTCTCTCTTGGGTTGTTTCTAAGTGCCAACCTCACTTACTCTTGGGTTATTTCTAAGTGTAAGCCTCACTCTCTCTCTCTCTCTCTTTCTCAGATTTTTTATGGTGACAACCTCACATAATTACAATGACAAGAAAAATATATAATGATGAGAGTTTTGGACAATATATGTGGTAAATCTCTCAAAAATAAATAAATACAATTGAAGAACCTAGTAAGAAATGCAAGCACACTAAAGGATGATAAACATAATTTAGGCTCAAAGTGTGTGCAACAAGTCTTTTTTAAGTGATAATACATGAATAGAATTAGAACACTTGTGATTAATTTATACTATGATAATATACTAATATGGTGTCTATGTGAAGCTTTGAAATGACTCCATTTATAGGAGTGAAAAAATAGTCGTTTAGAGCCATTATACAAGCACTCCTAAAAATTTGGAAAGAAAATCTGGCTCCAACCGTTCGTTCAATTTAAGTCAGAGAGGATTGCAAAATTTCTCAATTTTAGCCTATTTTAAAAGAATTTTAAACCAACTTTCTAAAACCTGATTTTCATAAAACCAATTTGCAAACCATTTTAAATAAAATGTAGTATCTAAACATAATTTATATTTTAGAAAATAATTGTTTGTGTGAAATAACTTATGCAACAAGTAATTGAGCCATAATTCAATTTAGATTCTAAAAGCACTAATTATATTTCACATGACACATTTTATTAATTATGTTAAGCATGTGTTGTATCGTTTGACCTACTAACTTAAACGTTTCATGTCTCATTTAAATTCTTAGCAAGTTGAATAATCGTGTCATGTTAGTATTTGCCTCAATCATGTCATGCTATAAACGCATTGACACGATCATGATACATTTACATGAATGACCAAAATTAATCCATTAGTTTTGTAGTTAGTTTTGTTAGTATTCGATTAAAATATCATGATAATTATTATTTTCATCATGTTTATTTTTTCAAATTTAAAAGGAAATATGATATTTTAAACTTTAATTGTGACTGAATATTTTGAAATTATAGCTTTCATTAAAATGAAACTAGTAAGTACATGAGGTACAAGATTTGGAGAAAACTTGGAATCAAACCATTCCAAACACATTCATTATCTAACCCTAATGATTTTCTAGCTAACGTTTGAGCCATTTCATTAGCTTGTATTGGTACATATGATAAAACAACATTTAGGAAGGAAGACAATGAGTTTTTAATATCCCCAATAACATTAGAAAGTGGAGATAGATCATCAAAAGTGAATAAAACTCTATTAGATACAATTTGAGAATCTATCTCAATATATGATAATGGAAGTGATATAACACTACACCAATTAACGACACAAAGTAGTGCTTGTTCCTCTAAAATAGAAGTAATAAAATTTTCTTTTGTAGGAAACACTAAACTAGCCACCACCCGATCTCTATCACCACACAAACATGCTCCATAGCCAATTTTATTATAATTTAAATCACAAGCAACATCTACATTCAACTTATAACATCCTAGTGGAGGAGGAGACCAAACAGATTTACAATTTGAAGCTTTTTCATATGTAAAGCTCAAATGATCTTGTTGAGAAAATTTTTATTCTTGTAAAAAATATATAACTCAATTAGGTATTTCCTTGTGTGGAAGAAATTGTTTCCCAAATAACATTGCATTCCGACTATTCCAAATAGCCCAAAGTAAGCATATGAAAATTTTAAATTGAGAAAAATTTAGGGATTCAAAAACACACAAGATAAATTCATAAATATCCAAATTCCAGTGTGCATTATAGAAATTAAAAAATTCTAAACTTTTCCAAACATTTTGAGCTTTGGAGCAATGCAGTAGGGCATGGGTAACTGTTTCTTGGTTGGAATTGCAGAAAGAACAAGGAGTTGGGAAAATTTTCCTAGAAAAGTAGTTAGGTGCTAGAGGCAAAAGATGGTGATAATTTCTCCAAATTAATGAAATGTTTAACATTAAGAAGGATTTTAAATTTCTAAAAGAGAAGACCACCATTTTTTTCATTTAAGTGAGTATTGGACGGAGAGGGTATATGATTAGCAAAAATGGCCTAATGATAGGCAGATATAACAGTGAGTTGCCCTGAGGAAGTTAGACTCCAAATCATACAATCAAGTTTGCCTAAAGAGGTTAGGGGAATAGTAATAATTGCCTTAATAACCTCTTTATAGAAAAATGATCTTAAATTAACAATGTTCCAGGATCTAGATTCAGAGATAAAGAAACCAACAACATCATAATGAGGAACATTATTGACTTATATAATATAAACCTAAATTTTGGGATCCAGTAGTCATGGAGTTGTTGATGGTGTTACCATTGCTTATTTTTCAAATAAGACCACGCTTAAGAAGGTGCCTTCCCCAAATTATACTACGCCATTTGAACAAAGGGGAATGACCCTTTTGAGCATCTAGAAAACTTGAATTATTGAAGTATCTAGTTGTAAGAAGTTTAGCTAAAAGAGAATTTGGATGTTTAAAAATTCTCCAAGAATGTTTGGCTAGCATGGTTTGATTAAAATGAGTGAGAGATATAAAGCCTAAACCCCCCAAAACATAGAAGAACAAAGTGAGGACAATTTTTTCAAATGGTTTATCATAAGTAACATGAGTAGAGATCTATCATAAGTAACATGGATGGTGGCACAAGTATCATACCACCAACCTTTTATTTTTCCATGTATGGCTTCAATCTCACTTAGTGTTTCCAATAACTCTTCTTCTTTGGTTGAATTAACCTTAGGCTCATTATTGTGGCTCTTCTTGAACCTACAATCCCTTGAAAAATGGCCATTCTTGCCACCCACAAAGCAAGGTCCTTTAGAAATCTTGAATTGAACTTCATTCTTCTTAGGCCCAAAGGGTTTGTAACCCTTGCCTGTAGGTTTCCCAATTCCTTTGCATTTGTTGTTGTTGGGAGGATTAGGAACAACATTGGCTTTAGAAGTCTCTCCATTAGATTCTTCCACATTCTTATCTCTAGAATGGGATTCTTCCACAATCTTTAAGTGTTTGATAATTTTCTCCAAGGAAATCCCTCATTATTATGGAGGAATTTTTTTTCTATAACCCCTCCAAGATGGAGGAAACTTGGCTATAATGTCACCAACAACAACTTGTTCCGAAAATACAATATTAAGGGTAGAAAGCTTATTTACAATTATTTTTAATTCATGTATTTGTGGTAGAAGGGGTTTCATATCATTAAACTTAAATTGCATATATTGAGTAATAAGAAATTTCTTTGTACCTTCTTCTTCTACTTTGTATTTGTTCTCCAATGCTTCCCAAATCTCCTTAGCGGTCTTTGTGTTGGTATAGAGATCATATAATATTGATCCAAGAGAGCATTGAGAATGTGACCCCTTCATATTTTTCATCTTCTTCACGTTTCTTCCTTTCTTTGATGACTTTGTGAGTGTCATCTTCTTTGGTAGATTCTATGGCCTTTAGATCCTTGTCTAGGATTTAGAAAACCTTGAGAGTAGTTAGTAAAAACATAATCTTTTGTTGCCAATGATTAAATTTAGTTCCATCAAATTTTTCAATCTAACAAAGTCTTGTGTCATGAATTTCAAAGCCGATATTTAAGATGATTCTTTCATGATGATACATCTTAGATAATAGAGAATTTGAATGTTGGGGGAAAATGAGATTACGCCACCACAATAATAAGAATATTTACAAAATTATCATTGATAGAGAGCAACAAAATATTGGGATAGAGAATGCAAACCCTAGTTGTAGACCAAAACTCTTGGATTTTCTTGAAAGCTTCAAACCCTAAGTTGAATACCACTTGCAACTTCTTCTTCTTCTTCAATGGGAATCATAACTAAGGCTTATATATGAGGTGTATCGCTGTCCAAATTCTCTATTTCCTAGCCACTAATGGTTGCTTGAGGCCTTTCTAAGAGGAAATGAGAATTGGGATTGAACAAGCCTTCATATTCACACAGACAAGCACTTTCTTTATGAATTTGTTGGAGAAAACTTATGATCTTGAAAGCTAGAGAGAGAGAGGGAGGTTAGAAAGAGATTTGAGAGAGTGATCAAGTCTATCAAAACTCTAAGAGAACTCTTTTACTGTGTAGGCACCATCATTAATTTTAACCAATATGATTAGAGCTTTAGAACACATCATTTGGAGCTTAAAACACGTATCTGTACGGACACATTAGGCGACGCATCATCTATCTATAGGCGATGCATTACCTACCAAGCGATGCCTCACCTACTAGCAGGCGATGAGTCACCTGCAGGGTTTCATAAGGCCCTCAGGCTTTAGGCGACGCAATGCCACACGATCAGGTCAAACCTCTCAAAATTTACCTTAAACCCTTCCAAATGCTCCCAAACTTTTTGGGCATCCTTAGATACCTAAATATACCACTTTGGATGAAAAAACACAATTTTTAAATGCCTACTTACAAAGTCATATTTCACATCTTCACTACGTGAAACCATTTAGTATTTTACACCTAGCTTGTGTAAAACCACTTTAGCTTTATATTTTTAACCAAACCTATGAATAGTCACTTAAATAAACATATCATCAAGCCCTTAATAGTAATTCACCTTAAAATTATTAACTATCATATTTATAATTAAATATTCTAAATTAAATCCTCAAATAAATAACTTAATTATATTATTCTTCTTATTTCCATAATTCTTGACAATAAATGCCCAACCACTTGAAGGAAACCATGATTCATCACTTCCACATAATTCTAAGCACCCTTTGTATTTTCCATCATAATAAATTACTCAAAATATTAATATCACATAAACATATAACACATATTTTCAAACAATTACTAAAATACCCATCAAGGATACAAAATTACCATATTGCCCATATATGCCAAATCACCAAAATATCCCCAAAATGAAAATGCCAATATTACAAAAATGGCATAACAAGATTGATAAGTATAGTTTAGGATAGTTTTAGAGTGTGTTTTAGTCTTAGTTTCATGTTAAATTGTGGGTATTGTACTGTATTATGCTTGTGTTTGTTTTATTTTCAAGAAATATGGAACAAGGGCCGTAACATGGATTATCGAGTCTTGGCTATGAAAGGAAAAAGGTACTAAGAACAAAGGAGTCAAGGAGTCGTGACTTGGACCCTCAAGTCGCAGCGCACATGAAGACAGAGGCGAATCATTAAACGAAATGAAAAACAGGCAGGTTGCGACTTGCTCTATCAAGTCGCAGCCCCTGAACTTCCAAAGAAGGAATGAATTGGCAGAAATAGACATGGGTCGCGACTCAGGAATGGGAAAGTCACGACCCACCTCACCAGCAAGAGAAAAAAATGTTTGTTTAAGTACGATTTTTAGGTCATTTGTTAGGAGGTTCTGTGATTACGGGATTAGCAGCTGTTTAACTCTAATGATATATTTTTCTTCAGTTTCCTCTCAGTTTTTAGTAGTTTAATTCTATGTTTCTGAACATCTATTTTATTATGTTAGTCATGTCTGATATTAACTAAACATATCTTCTAGGGTTTAATGTAGTCACTTGGATATTTGTTAATTTTCTATGAAGTTCATATAGTTTCTTCTTCTTCTTCTTCTATCCTTTCTCTATATGATTTGTGCTTAATGCATGTGGATAATTGATCACTATTTACATGATTTATGATTTTGATTCGAGATCTGAGAGGGGAGAGTTGAATATTTACATGATTACCGCAAAAAACACCAAAATTATAGATTTATGTATTATTACCAAAAAAACAAAATGATTTGGGTATTAAAGTGCAACTTTTTAAAAAAATTGGGTATTATCACCGCCAATATCTCAATATTCTATAATCATATAGACATAAATTACATATAGGACAAGAGTACCTATAGGGTTTGTGTAGCATTTAGGGTTTCTACGCTTCATGCCTGCTATATGTTAAAACTTATCACAAATATGTAGAAAGTCTGAATATAGGTTGAGATCTTTTTATCTTGAAAAAGAATTATGATTCTTTTATTTAACCCGCTATTAGGATAGATTTTGAAGAATTATATGCGCTGATTAGTAAGATTAACAGGTTGAAAAGTAGATGAAGTCAATACCCTAGGTTTTTAATTATTGAATCAATTTTTATAATTGCATAGTTTATTTCAATTTTATGTTTTAGTTTAAACATCACCCTATTTTTGACAACTAGATAGAAAGCCAGAATTGGTTATTGGTACTTAATTGATAGTCTTTGTGGGAACGATTCTTAATTACTATCTATATTACTTGAATTGATTGTGTATACTTGCGCATTATATTTTTGCTATCAAGTTTTTGGCACCGTTTCCAGGGACTATTTAATCAATATCAAATATAATTGATTCTTGTTCTACTTTGGCGTTTCTTTAACAATTTTTCTAACGTATTTCTCTACTTGTTTCTTAATTGTAGGGTCAATTGGTATATGAGACGTCAAGGATTGGAGCCACTAGTACCCGTTGATCCCAAAATTGAAAAGACCTATACGAGAAATAGAAGGCAGAAACGGTTAGAGAGAATGGCTCAAATTCTGAATAATGGGGTAAATAACTCTACTGATGCTGCTGAAGCTGATCCACCATTAACAAACTATGTACTCCTGACTGTTATAGGGATACATTCTTGCATCCTTCCATCTACTGTAGAGGTGAACACTTTTAAGATAAAACCCT
>NC_084798.1:70522275-70524775 GCF_963169125.1 Humulus lupulus
TAGTAGCAGCAGCAGCAACAGTAGTAGTAGTAATAGTACTAGCAGTAGCAGTAGCAGCAGCAGTAGCAGCAGCAGTAGCAGCAGTAGCATTAGCAGTAGCACCAGCAGTAGCAAGCATTAGCAGTTGAAGTAGTAGTAGTAGTAGTAGTAGTGGTAGTAGTAGTGGTGGTAGTGGTGGTAGTGGTGGTAGTGGTGGTAGTAGTGGTAGTAGTAGTGGTAGTAGTGGTAGTAGTAGTGGTGGTAGTGGTGGTAGTGGTGGTAGTGGTGGTAGTAGTGGTAGTAGTAGTGGTAGTAGTAGTTGTAGTAGTAGTGGTAGTAGTAGAGGTAGTAGTAGTAATAGTAGTAGTAGTAGTAGTAGTAGCAGTAGTAGTAGTAACAGTAGTAGTAGCAACAGTAGTAGTAGCAGTAGCAGCAACAGTAGTAGTAGTAGTAGTAGAAGAAGTAGTAGCAGTAGCAGAAGCAGCATCAGTAGCAGCAGCAGCAGCAGCAATAGCAGTAGAAGTAGGAGTAGTTAGTAGTAGTAGTAGTAGTACTAGTAGTAGCAGCAGCAACAACAGTAGTAGAAGTAATAGTACAAGTAGGAGAAGTAGCCGCAGCAGTAGCAGCAGCAGTAGCATTAGCAGTAGCAGCAGCAGTAGCAAGCATTAGCAATTCAAGTAGTAGTAGTAACAGTAGTAGTAGTAGTAGTAGTAGTAGTAGTAGAAATAGTATTAGTAGAGTAGTAGTAACAATAGTAACAGTAGTAGTAGTAGTAGTAGTAGTAGTAGTAGTAGTAGTAGTAGTAGTAGTAGTAGTAGTAGTAGTAGTAGTAGTAGTAACAGTAGTAGTAGTAACAGTAGTAGTAGCAGCAGCAGCAGTAGTAGTAGTAGTAGTAGTAGAAGAAGTAGTAGCAGTAGCAGCAGCAGCATCAGTAGCAGCAGTAGCAGCAGCAGCTGCAGCAGCAATAGCAGTAGAAGTAGGAGTAGTTAGTAGTAGTAGTAGTAGTAGTAGTAGTAGTAGCAGCAGCAGCAACAGTAGCAGTAGTAATAGTACTAGTAGTAGCAGTAGCAGCAGCAGTAGCATTAGCAGTAGCACCAGCAGTAGCAAGCATTAGCAGTTGAAGTAGTAGTAGTAGTAGTAGTAGTAGTAGTAGTAGTAGTAGTGGTAGTAGTAGTGGTGGTAGTGGTGGTAGTGGTGGTAGTGGTGGTAGTAGTGGTAGTAGTAGTGGTAGTAGTGGTAGTAGTAGTGGTGGTAGTGGTGGTAGTGGTGGTAGTGGTGGTAGTAGTGGTAGTAGTAGTGGTAGTAGTAGTTGTAGTAGTAGTGGTAGTAGTAGAGGTAGTAGTAGTAGTAGTGGTAGTAGTAGTGGTAGTAGTAGTAGTAGTTGTAGTAGTAGTAGTAGTAGTAGTAGTAGTAGTAGTAGTAGTCGTAGAAGTAGTGGTAGTAGTAGTAGTAGAAGTAGTAGTAGTAGTAGTAGTAGTAGTAGCAGTAGTAGTAGTGGTAGTAGAAGTAGTAGTAGTAGTAGTAGTAGCAGTAGTAGTAGTGGTAGTGGTACTAGTGGTGGTAGTGGTAATAGTAGTAGTAGTGGTAGTAGTAGTGGTAGTAGTAGTCGTAGTAGTAGTAGTAGTTGTCGTAGTAGTAGTAGTACTAGTGGTAGCAGTAGTAGTAGGGGTAGTAGTAGTAGTGGAAGAAGTAGTGGTAGTATTAGTGGTAGTATTAGTGGTAGTAGTAGTAGTAGTAGTAGAAGTAGTAGTGGTAGTAGTAGTAGTAGAAGTAGTAGTGGTAGGAGTTGTAGAAGTGGAAGTAGTGGTAGTGGTAGTAGTGGTGGTAGTGGTAGTAGTAGTAGTAGTAGTGGTAGTAGTAGTAGTAGTAGTAGTAGTAGCAGTAGTAGAAGTAGTAGAAGTAGTAGTAGTAGTAGTAGTGGTGGTGGTAGTGGAAGTAGTAGTAGTAGTAGTAGCAGTGGTAGTAGTAGTTGTTGTAGTAGTAGTAGTAGTGGTAGTAGTGGTAGTAGTGGTGGTAGTGGTGGTAGTGGTGGTAGTGGTAGTAGGGACGGTAGTAGTTGTAGAAGTAGTAGTAGTTGTAGTGGTAGAAGTGGTAGTAGTGGTAGTAGTAGTAGTAGTAGAAGTAGTGGCAGTAGTGGTAGTATTCGTAGTAGTGGTAGTATTCGTAGAAGTGGTAGTAGTGGTAGTAGTAGAAGTAGTAGTGGTAGTAGAGGTAGTAGTGGTAGTAGTGGTATTAGTGGTAGTAGTGGTGGTAGTGGTGGTAGTGGTAGTAGTAGTAGTAGTGGTGGCAGTGGTAGTAGTGGTGGTAGTGGTAGTAGTAGTGGTAGTAGTAGTAGTAGTAGTAGTAGTAGTAGTAGTGGTAGCAGTAGTTGTAGTTGTAGTAGTAGTAGTAATAGTAGCAGTAGTAGTACTAGTAGTAGTGGTAGTAGTAGTAGTGGTAGTGGAAGTGGTAGTGGTAGTGGTAGTGGTAGTAGTGGTAGTAGTGGTAGTAGTAGTAGTAGAAGGAGTAGTAGTAGTAGTAG
>NC_084798.1:71144775-71302275 GCF_963169125.1 Humulus lupulus
TATTTTGTATAAATCAATGATCTTCCTACCCTTATTTTGAAAGCTCACACATTGATCTTCCATACCAATCCGCAAACACACAAGGACGTGTGTAGGCACGTAGGATTCAAAAGGTTGATTTAGAAATCTCAAGATGTCTTCAACACATGACATCTAGAGAGGTTTGATAAGAGAGAGGATGTTGTGAATATATTTTCAGATTTAGAAAAATCTATCGCTTTCTTTTTCGAGAGAGGGTCTGAGCTTCAAACAACTTTGATTACTTAAAAAATTATTTCTGAAAGTATCGCTCTTTCAGTTGTATAAAGATAATTCACTTAATTAATTAATATTTATTTTATTTAAAATAAAAATGATCAATTATAACCTATTTAATTATTTAATTTTAATCATATTTTAAAATAATAATTAAATAAAAAAATAAATTTAAAAATCCAAATTCAAAATCTCAAGGACAGAAAATACCCATGTGTGGTGCCACTCACTGTACAATACAGTGAGTGGAGTTAGCCACATTAGGGACTTCCCTAATTTTTTCATTTGGTTGTTTAACTAATATTTAAGATAATATATATCCCAAAATAAATATTAGTTAATTCAAAATTAACTTTATTTTAAAATATCAGCTTTAAATAAATAAATATTTTATTATGAATAAGATCATTATTAAACTATCTCTATATTAATCCAAACATGATTAATATTTAACATATAGTTTTTCAAAATAAAAAATATATAGTTAAATAATTAATTAATTAATTCATAATTAATCAATTGCACATAACTATCACATAATTATTTCCTTGCACTGGAAAATTAATTCCTTTGCAATTAAGTCATTCTTTCTATAAATCTTTCTTTTTACTTCCTTGCCCTTGACAATGTAGGACGGGGGTTATTTGGGGAGCGTGGACCTATAATACGAAGCTCCAATATACCAAATTATTAATTAAACTTTTTAATCTAACAATCATATTCATTAATTCTGTGATTACTTCACTATAAATATAGAATTTCACTCTAAGTATTTATAGAATTATATATACGGAGTTTTCTCTTGTAGCCCATTGATATAATTAATAAATGTAGTTTTGTCCTTCATTTATTGGTTCGTTAATTAAAGCTAGTTAAGATTACTGTTTTACCATTTTAATTATGTCTTGTTCCTTAAGTACCATTAATTTACTTGTGAATAATTAATCTATAATCAAATTATAGACTTGAATTCAATAACTATTTATTTCTAAAATTAACCCTTAAGGGAACCAATATTCGATCTGTTAGGAAAGTATAGATTCCATTCTTGTAAATCATGTTCCCAGCCATTCATGATATTTAATCTCCAAAAAAAAAGTCATTAGCCTCATTATACTAAGAAACCTTAGTGAGTGAATCAAAAGATCTAATAAACACAAATAGAAGTTCATGTATACTCAGGATTTAGACTTATCTACAAATGATCATCTACTATGATAATAATTAAATATTTATGTCAAACGGTAAGTTTATAAAGATAATTAATTATCATCAGTCATTTCATATATAATCTCTATTATATACATCACCTTTACTAAGATGTCTATCGACATTAGCAATCTGAATCTAGATCACTTGCATCCCGTGTGCTTAGTAAACCGTACTAGTAACCATTCATTAAAGATTTATTACTTTAAAATGTTACTAACTATTTTATTCATTATATATGATCTTAATTCTCTCGTACTAATACAAGATCATATTTTCATGAATGAATAATGAATTTTCTAGATATTATTATATAATTAATTCAAACAATAATTATAACATTCAAATATAATAAAATTGTACTTTAATTTAAATCAATAAAATTTCTTTACATGCTTTTAGGGCATTAATACTAACAATCTCCCACTTGCCTTCAAAGCAAGTGATGCATCTCCCTTAATCCCATGTTGCATACATGACCCATAAACTACTTTGTAGGAAGTGTCTTGGTGAACAGGTCTGCCAGGTTCTGTTCCGATGCTATCTTCATAACAATCACATCACATCGGTGCACAATCTCTCTAACCATATGGTATTTCCTTTCTATATGCTTTGCTCTTTTGTGGCTTCTAGGTTCTTGGGAGTTAGCTACTGCTCCACTATTGTCACAGTACAAGATTAGTGGCTTATCCATATCTGGAACTACTTCCAAATCAGTGTAGAACTTCCTCAACCAAACCACCTCCTTAGCTGCTTCACAAGCCGCTATATACTCGGCTTCCATGGTTGAATCTGTAATACTGGATTTTTTAATACTTCTCCAGACTACAACTTCTCAACCAAGAGTGAACATTGACCCAGACGTCGACTTACGACTGTCTTTGTCTTATTGGAAATCAGAATCAATGTATCCAGAGGGTTTAACTCACCCCCTAAATATACAAGCATATAATCTCTCGTTCTCCTAAGATACTTAAGAATGTGCTTTACTGAAATTTAGTGTTCAAAACCAAGATTTGATTGATAACAACTCACATGCATAGCATATGTCGAGCCTAGTACACAACATAACATACACAAGACTCCCAACTGCTAAAGCATAGGGATACTTTCTCATGTCCTCTTCCTCCTGAGGTATCTTTGGACATTGCTCTTTAGAAAGAGTAATTCCATGTCTGGTCGATAACTAACATATCTTGGAATCCTCCATAGAGAACCTTTCAAGCACCTTACCTATATAATTAGCTTGAGAAAGTTCCAAGAGCTTGTTCTTTTAGTCCCTTAGGATTTGGATTCCCAGAACATAGCTCTCCTCGCCCAAATCTTTCATTTAGAACTTTTCGGCTAACCACTTTTTTCCGTTTGGTAGTGTCTCTACATCATTGCCAATGAGGAGAATGTCATCCACAAGAACTAGGAAAACTACCACTTTTTCTTTGATATATTTATATACGCATGCTTCGTCGACATTATGTTCGAAGCCATATGTTTTAATTGTTTCATCAAAGGTGGTATTCTAAGACCTAGATGCTTGCCATTTCAGCAACTTACACACCTTTTGATCATCCATGTTCTTGAAGAACCCTTTTGGTTGTACCATATAGATACTTTCATCAAGATAGCCATTAAGGAAGGTTGTCTTGACGTCCATCTGCCATATCTCATAATCATACATGGCAGCTATGGATAAGAGGATGCGAATGGATTTCAACATGACCACATGGGAAAATGTTTCTTCATAATCAACACCTCTCTGAGTGTAACTATTGGCTACCAGCCTTGCTTTGAAAGTCTCCACTTTCCCATCTACACCTTTTTTCTTCTTGTATATCCATTTGCACCCAATGGGCCTGACATCTTCAGGCGGGTCTACAATTCCCAGACAGAATTGGAATACATAGATTCCATTTCTTGGTTCATGGCTTCTTGCCATTTCTTCTTTTTAGTATCATCCATAGCCTGCTTTGAAACAAGGACATATGCTTCATGTTCGTAGCGAACAGGTTGTCTCACAACCCTTTCACTACGATGTTGCACTGGGGTTTCCTTTTCAGGAATAGTGGTTTCCTCGGTTTGTCATTTATCATTTAATGATGATGATGAAGGTGATGGAATCTTATCAGTTGTGTGTTCCCCCAAAACTACCTTGCTCCGATGTTTATAGTTATTCATATAGTCGTGTTCAAGGAAGGTCGCATTTGTTGAGACAAATACCTTTTGGTCCTTGGGACTATAGAAGTAACCGCCTCTTGTTTCTGGAGCATAGCCCACGAAAATGCATACTTCAGACCTTGAATCAAGTTTCTCTGATTTAGGTCTAAGAACATGAGCAGGACAGCCCCAAATGCGGAAATGGTGGAAACTAGGTTTGTTTCCATTCCACAATTCTAGTGGTGTTTTTCTTATGGTTTTAGATGGGACCATATTCAAAATGTAAGTCTCTGTTTGAAGTGCATATCCCCAGAATGAGAGAGGAAGTGAAGAGTAGCTTAACATAGACCTGACCATATCCAACAAGGTCCTGTTTCTTCTTTCTGAAACACCATTTTGCTGTGGCGTTCCAAGTGTTGTGAGTTGGGATAGAATACCATGCTCTAGTATGAAATCTTTGAATTCTAAATCCAAATTTTCACCACCTCGATTTGATCAAAGTGTTTTATGAGTCTTACCTAATTGCTTCTCAGCCTCAGCTTTGAATTTTTGAAACTTACCAAAGGTTTCAGATTTCCTAAGCATTAGATAAGTATGACCATATCTTGAGTAATCGTCAATAAAAGTGATGAAGTACTCATACCCACCTCTTACTTGTATATTTATTTGACCACAGACATCGCTGTGTATAAGCTCCAAACATTCTTTAGCTCTATTGTCTTTCACTGAGAAAGGATGTTTGGTCATTTTGCCTTCTAGACAAGTTTCACAAACTGGAACAGTTCCAACTCTTAGTTCTCTCAAAGGTCCATCTTTTGTTAACCGATATATTCTGTCTAGTCCTATATGACCAAGTCTAAGATGCCAAAGATATGTGTCATCCTCATTTGAAACTTTTTGTCTTTTGTTTCCTTGCGGTTTTGCCACTTTAAATAATTCTGAGTTATTTAGCGTTCGTTCATTAGGTTTAAGCATATATAGTCTATTTGTATGTTTTTCTTGACAAATGTTGAAACCATTCTTCGAAATAACAATCACATTATTATTAAAAGAAATATCAAAAGATTGTTCATGTAACATAGATAAAGAAACTAAGTTTCTAGAAAATCCAGGAATAAAATAGACATTATTCAAAATAAGATAATTGTTCCCAAAATATAAACAGATTGTTCCCTTTGCTCTTGTTGAAATGAGCACACCACTTCCAACTCACATAGTCACCTCACCATCAGCAAGTTCCCTTGGTGACTCAAGTATCTGCATAGAAGAACAAACATGGTTAGTGGCTCTTGAATCTAAAACCCATGATGACATAGCGTCTTCCACTATACAAGCTTCAAGTACAAACAAATCAAGTTTACCTTTCTTTTTTAGCTCAGCGAGATAATGTTTACAATTTCTCTTCCAGTGACCTTCAACTCCACAGTGGAAACACTTTCCCTTTGGTTCTTTCTTTTTGGAATTATTGTCATTCTTGTTCTCCTTGGCCTTTGGTGCCTTCTTGGACTTCTTGCCCTTACCTTTGTCATTATTCTTCTTCCTCTTCTTGCTTTTATCCTCAAAGGTTGAAGGTTTCTCCTCTGCCACATTTGCCTCAGTCTCTTTGGTTATTGTTTTGTTAAGAGACTCAAATGTCTGAAGTTCATTCAACAACTGGGTCATGTTGAACTCCAACTTATTCATAATATAGTTGGTTGTGAATGCAGAGAAAGTAGGAGTGAGCGATTCAAGTATGATGCTTACTTGTGAACGCTCATCAATGACGGCCCCATGTATTTATGCTTCATACATCATGTTGATCATGCTAAAAGACATTTTCACGCACAGAAACACATTTCTTCATCTCAATAGTCATGTAGGTTCTAGTAGCCTCATGGCTACTTTGATCAGATTGCTTCCCAAACATGGCTTGCAGAGATTCTATTATCTCAAAAGCAGTTTTCATGGGTTCATGCTTTGTTCCCAGAACATCATTCATGCTCAGAAGCATGTAACACTTAGCCTTATTATTGGATTGAATCCAAGCATCATATTTGTCCTAAATATTCTTCAGGGCATTGGCAGCGGGCTCTTCAAGACATTCCTTAGTTAGGATAAATATATGGTTCTCACGGATTAAAATCATATTCAAATTCAATTTCTATCTTATAAAATTATCACCATTAAGTTTTTCAAGTAAAAGTAAAGAAGTTATTAGATTGCCATCGTTCAACATTACTGAAAGAAATAAAATACAATAATATTACTATTTGACAAATATAAATTCTTCGGGGAGTAAACATGATGCATGAATGCAATATTAAAACACATAAACTAACATTTACTATTCCACTATAAAACTACCCAATAGATAAAGTGCCACATTAGGGTCGGTCAAGTTAAATTCAGATAGCTTATAAGACAATCTTATTTTTATTATTTAAAACTTAAAATAACTCTTTGTTTTCTTTTTTTTTTTAAATAAAGTACTGTTGGTTTGGTTATGATGCAATTATCCACCGCAATAGCTTAATTGCATCTTTGTAAGTGTAACCCATTATTTTGGAATTCATGACTTAACTTAGAGGTGTCGCCTTAGGGTCAGTCAAACTTAAAGTACATCACTCCTTCCTATCTTCGTAAGAAGTCAACCTTGGTATTAATATGTCTAGAAACCTTCCTTAGGGGGACAGAAACAAAGCTTCCACGAGGCCCTTGATAACTCTTGAATAAAGAGTTATTTCATGTGCTTTTGAACTTATAATTGTGAAAAAAAATCATGGGTGATGTTAGTTTATATTTAGCTTTTGTAGCTAACTTTGATGTTTTCATTATATTAATTAAGTTTAATTATTTTTTTAGTTTTTAATAGCTATTGCGTTAAAGATAATAGTTTCATGGATAAATATTCTCATAAGGAATGAACTAACATGTGAAACTATTTTGATTCAATTTTGTTGTTGATGGCTGAATTATCAGGGTTGCTGCAGCAAAATAGAAGCATTTTGATCAGGCGGCTTTTGGGCTCATAGAACACATGGCAGCCAATGGGTAAGCTGGAAATTTTGGCTGAGGTGGCAAGGGTAGTAAGAATTAGTCAACATATTGGAGAAAAGGACAAAAGAAAAAGGAGGAATTCATGTTTTTGGAGAAAAGGGGCAATATGGTACTTTTGGAAAGAAATGAGAAAACCTAGAATACAAAAAAGAAGGCATCAATCCTAATATGAAGGCAACAGCCATTTTTGGAAAAAACCAGCAAGCAAAAGAAAAGAGAAAAACTCATAATATCAACAAGGAAGAAGGAGGACAAACAAAGAAAGTTCAAGCATCATTTTGGATTTGTTCTTTCTTCTCTTCCTAAACTTTATTTTATTATTTTCTGAGTTGATTTATAAATCTGAATATTATGGGCTGTTTTGATTGTGGATTAATGTTTATGAACTCAGCCATGAACTAATTTTTAGGTGGCTTGAATTGTTGATGAACCCTATGTTATATTCTATCAATTTCTTGCACTTTATTTTAGTAAAATCTCATTTGTTCATTCAAGTGTGCTTATATTAATTTCTTGTTGTTGTTTGGCCAGCAATGGCATGTTATTTAATTATGTTTAATGCTGGAAAGATTAAATGTAATGGGAAGAACTTGGATGACACAAGTCATAATCTAGGTTAGGTTATGTTAGTAAGTAACATAGGGATATGTTATTTGCCTTGTGTAACTTTTGAGAATTGAACTTTGAATTGCATTCTTAAATCTAATTTTGCATAGGAATATGTTTAATTAGGTAGAATAATTAATGCCATAAAATTTGGAAAAGTTTTATGAGTCTTTAAATGAATTCTTGTTAACCTAGGAGTTTTGCTAGAATATTGTTGCTGTAATCTGTCTGCAATTTGTTCAGGATGATTAATATAGAGGAATTCAATAATTCAAGTCCATTTTGCAATCCATATATTTCTCTCAATTTTCTTATTCAGTTCAGTTTTTAAATTCAGTATTTCCATCTTTTTAATATTTTGTTTAGCCTAAAAACAACCCATTTGATTTTTAATACTTATAAGTTGTTTAGTAATTGTTTTGCTTATTTTTCTATTTTGCAATCCCTGTGGAGACGATTTACTTATCATTATATTACTTATGTGATTACGTGCACTTGCATATTTAAAATTAAACATTAAATTTATCACAACAAGTTTTTGGCGCCGTTGTTGGGGATTAGAATTAGAAATTTTAGTAATATCAATTACTTGCAATTTAATTTTTTTCTTTGTTGAGCTGACTTTGTTTGCTTGCTCTTGTGTTTTCTTAGGTGATTTACAGTATGAATGAGCAAGAAGAAATTGAACTAGCTCCTATTGACCCTGAGATTGAAAGAACGGTTAGAAGAAGACTAAGGGAACAACGGGCTCAAAGCAACCTTAATATGGCTGAAGAGGTTGAAGGAGTTGAGGGTGCTAATAATGTCACTAACGCAATTGCTATGGCTGATGATAGAGATAGAGCCATAAGGGAGTATGCTGCCCCCATGTTCAATGAGCTCAATTCGGGCATTGTTAGGCCTGAAATTCAAGCACCCCAGTTTGAGTTAAAGCCCGTAATGTTCTAAATGTTGCAAACAATGGGTCAATTTAGTGGGTTGCCTACTGAGGATCCTCATCTTCATCTCCGTTCATTTTTGGAGGTGAGTGATTCTTTCAAGCTACAAGGAGTGAGTGACGAGGCCCTAATGTTGAAATTGTTCCCTTTCTCTTTGAGGGATAGAGCTAGAGCTTGGCTAAACACCCTTCCTCCTGACTCGGTGACTACATGGAATGAGTTGGCTGAAAAATTCTTGATGAAGTACTTCCCTCCTACCAAAAATGCCAAGTTTCACAATGAAATTATGTCATTTCAGCAGCTGGAAGATAATCATTTTGTGAAGCTTGGGAGAGATTCAAGGAGTTATTGAGAAAGTGCCCACACCATGGGATTTCGCATTGTATACAAATGGAAACATTCTACAATGGGCTCAATTCTTCCACTCGTATGGTGTTAGATGCTTCAGCTAATGGGGCTATTCTCTCTAAGTCCTATAATGAAGCCTATGAGATTTTGGAGAGGATAGCTAGCAACAATTATCAATGGTCCAATGTTAGAGGCTTAACAAGTCGAAAAGTGGTTGGTATACTTGAAGTGGATGCATTGACAGCTTTGACCGCTCAAGTTTCTTCAATGACTAACCTTCTCAAGAACATGAGTTTGGGGGGAATGGTACAACCAGCTGCCATGGGACAAGTTGCTGATGTATCTTATGTTTATTGTGGAGATGGGCACGCATTTGAGAGTTATCCTTCAAATCCCACTTCAGTCTGTTATGTGGGGAATCAAAATGCCAACCGAAATAACCCATATTCGAACTCTTACAATTCAGGGTGGAGGCAGCATCCAAAACTCTCATGGGGGGGTCAAGGAGCTAGTTCAAGCGGAGCACCAATGCAAAGCAAGCTTACATATCCACCAGGGTTATCTCAACAACAACAAAGAGCTCAACCACCTCATTCTCAAGTGTCTCAATCAAGCTCTTTGGAGAGTTTAATGAAAGAATATATGGCCAAGAATGATGCTGTGATTCAGAGCCAAGCGGCATCCTTGAGGAACCTAGAGATTCAATTGGGGTAGTTAGCTAATGAGCTAAGGAATAGACCACAAGGAACTTTGCCTAGTGATACCGAAAACCCAAGGAAAGATGGTAAGGAGCATTGCAAGGCAGTTACCTTGAGGAGTTGTAAAAATCTGGAATTGACTGAGGAGAATTGTACTAGAAACAGCAAGCCCACTTCAATCCAAAGTAGTGTAGACAAGGGAGACAAAGCTGTGAATTCAAAAAATTTAATTGCTGATCCTGAAGCAATTGCTGCAGAAATTTCTCCGCAAAATGCTACAGGAAAGCCTATAAGCAAGCCACCTCCACCATTTCCTCAGCGCTTTCAAAAGCAGCAACAAGATGGTCAATTTCAGAGATTTTTAGATGTTTTGAAACAACTTCACATCAATATACCGTTGGTGGAAGCTTTGGAGAAAATGCCCAACTATGTGAAGTTTTTTAAGGATATTTTAACTAAAAAGAGGAGGCTTGGTGAATTTGAAACCATGGCGTTGACTAAAGGTTGTAGTGCTATATTGAAGAGTAAAATTCCTCCTAAATTGAAGGATCCGGGCAGCTTCACAATTTCTTGTTCTATTGGTGGTAGAGACGTTGGTAGAGCACTTTGTGACTTGGGGGCTAGTATCAATTTGATGCCCATGTCAATTTTCAAGAAGTTGGGGATTAGAGAAGCAAGACCAACCATAGTCACTTTACAATTAGCGGATCGTTCTATGGCACACCCAGAAGGAAAAATTGAAGATGTTCTTGTACAAGTTGATAAATTCATTTTTCCGGCTGATTTCATCATTCTTGATTGTGAAGCAGATAGAGATGTTCCTATTATCTTGGGTAGGCCATTTCTAGCTACCGGGAGGACCTTGATTGATGTACAAAAAGGGGAGCTTACTATGAGGGTGAATGACCAACAAGTGGCTTTCAATGTGTTCAACACTATGAAGTTTCCCAATGAGGTTGAAGAATGCTCTAGGCTAAGTGTAATTGAGTTTATTGTCGCTGAAAAATTCCACAAGGAAGCTTGTAAAGATGGAATGGGGGTGAGGTTGCTTGAAGAGCTTGAAGACTTAAGTGAAGAGGAAGAAAGCCAAGTTACATGGGTCGAGTCAAAGCAGCCCTTTGCTAAAGTTAGGAGGCCTTTTGAGTCATTGGACTTGTCGGAAGAGAATTTTAAGACTCCTAAGCCTTCTATTTAAGAGCCACCAAAATTAGAGTTGAAGACTTTGCCTAGTCACTTAAAGTATGCTTATTTGATAGATAATGAGACCTTACCTGTGATTATTTCAGCCATGTTAGGAGCTGAAAAAGAGAGTTTGTTGCTGGCTGTTTTGAAGAAGTATACAAGGGCCATTGGTTGGACCATGGCAGATATCGAGGGTATAAGTCCCTCATTTTGTATGCATAAAATTATGTTGGAGGATTGCTGTAATAATTCTGTTGAGCAGCAGAGAAGGCTTAATCCTATCATGAAGGAAGTGATTAGAAAAGAGATAATTAAGTGGCTTGATTATGGAATTATTTACCCAATTTCAGATAGTTCTTGGGTCAACCCGATTCAGTGTGTTCCTAAGAAGGGTGAAGTCATGGTGGTGGCTAATGAAAATAATGAGATGATTTCCACAAGACAAGTGACGGGGTGGCGTATTTGTATGGACTATCGGAAGTTGAATAAGGCTACTCGTAAAGACCATTTCCCGCTGCCATTCATTGATCAAATGCTTGATCGGTTGGTGGGAAAGGAGTTTTATTATTTCCTTGATGGGTATTCAGGCTATAATTAAATTTCCATCGTGCCAGAAGACCAAGAGAAGACTACCTTTACTTGTCCTTATGGCACCTTTGCCTTTAGAAGGATGTCGTTTGTAACGCCCTGGATAACCAAGACCATTACACTAAGTGTTTAAAATAGTGCAAGACTTGCTAATCAAGTCATTTAATTCAAATTGTGTTTCTAATGACACAAGCAGGTTAGGTTAAAAATAATTTTGGTTATAAATGATTAAATTTTATTAAAAACAGATGTTTAATACATGGGATCCCAAATCAAGGTTTAAGTGACGTAAATACAAAATTCTTAATCACAAATAAGTAACCCAGCCACTCTAATGGAAAAATATACATTTTAGGTCCCTGTCCTTGTACAAATCCTCAACCGTGGTGGCCGAGCAGCTGACAATGTACACCTCGCCCCCAGAGCTCTCCAACCCATGGTAAACCTGCCTTACCTGCACCATGTAGCACCCGTGAGCCGAAGCCCAGCAAAAAAACATAATATCATAACATAACAGTATTAGCAGCTAACAGTTCACAGAGCATAGTCCAATAACCACAAAATACCATTCGGTTCCATCAAGCCATAAAACTCATTCAAAGCAACACACTGATCAATAACCATTAATCCAGCTCCAGATACTCATTAAGTCACAGACAATAATCCACAATAAACACATATCAAGCAACAACTAGGGTTAACGCCCGCAGGCAGCACCCTCTGTTTAACAAACTGCCTTTGGCTCGCTTAGGCCAACTCCTGTGACATGCCCACTGACTCCGGCCAGCTTAACCGAGCTCAATGAATAATAAGCTGTCCTCGAATACCAGTGTCTGAGCCGCGCCATATGCACAAGTGTGGATTTTGGCACCCTTAGGTCGTTACCACATGTCCCCGTGGCATAATACCACCTTATGACATTCATACGATTATAGAGAACTCTTAGTCCCAACATATTCACATGGTTTATTATGATCACATAATAATACATTCAATTGTAGGGAACACTTAGTCCCATCCTATCCACATACACAGGTGCAGTTTTCTCACCTTTAGTCTGTGCAGTTATTGAATTACGAGCAACGCCTCTCAAGCACGATCCATTCCCGAGACTAAGCCTTTATCACCTAGTCACAACCAAAGTATAGGGTTCCATTAGTACTCCAATATAGGTTTCCAGTTACAAAACTAACTCCCGGGATTCCAAATTCCACCAAGCATGGTGGTGAAACCAAACCCGAGCACACTAGACCACTTTCCCGTGCCTAAAACCCTCAAAAACTTATGCGTGAAACCAAGGGTTGCGGCCCCCGAAGCCTAGCCGCGGCCCTAGCCTCAAAACAAAACCACATCCATGCTGAACCACACACGCGCTGCGGCCCTTGCTTTGGGCGCCGCGGCGCCCTCCCTTGGCCGAGCCTTCTTGGCCTTTTTACATCCTAGGGCCGCAGCGCTCTAGAACAGAGTCGCGGCCCTCCCCTTCGTGCCCAGAAAACCCATCATTTCTAAGGTTCAAACCTCACCTTAAACCATCCCAAAGCTCCCCAACTCACAACCAATTAATCCCAACTCCTTTAGCATGACTTAAACAACATAATTCCACAGAAAACACAGCCTAACACACACTAATCTTCTCTTTTCAATTTCTGAAACTTAAGAGCTATAGACACTCAAACCAGCCATTCAAACCCAATTTAAAACCTCTAAACCATGATTTGAAACTTACCTTTTCTGTTGAATCACTTCACCAAGCCAAAGCCAAGCTAAGTCCCCAAGTTTCCTCCTTAATCCTGCCTTAAAACATCAAAACCATATTTGCTTCAACACTTAACCAAAACCCAGAATTCTAACCACAGAGAAGAAAATTAAAGCTTACCTTAACCCTGTTTTAGTTCTTGATAAATCCCTGAGCTAAGCCTCCAAATCACCCTCCTTCAATCCTCTAAACTCCAACTGAATTCTAGCAAATTCTCCTTAGATTTCTGTGTTCTCCCCTTGTTTTCCTTAAGAGGGAATAGAGAGATAAGGCTGAGAAAATAAGGTTGGTTTATGTTTCCTAAAGACTTCCTTATGTCTATCTTACTCATTAAGTTAATCCCGAGGCTCGGGGTGCCGGAACCGTCCCCGAGGCCAAAATGGTAAAATCCCCCAATATTCCCGCCTAGACATCCTAACCTCAAATATATCTCCACATATTTATTTTCATGTCCCGCTAGTCCAAATCGCTACCCGCTATCTAAAAATACCCCCGACTTATCCAAAGTCATATCTTAAATCTCGTTGTGACTTCTCCCGCTATCTGACCCTGGAATCGTCTCGAGTCGTGCTCTGCGAACTTGTCCACATAATAATGTGGTTCTCACATATATCACATATTTATTCCATATCACGTTACCACATAA
This sequence comes from Humulus lupulus, assembly GCF_963169125.1. Taxonomy (NCBI): domain Eukaryota; kingdom Viridiplantae; phylum Streptophyta; class Magnoliopsida; order Rosales; family Cannabaceae; genus Humulus; species Humulus lupulus. Next base: position 71,158,189 of record NC_084798.1, read on the forward strand.
TATCATCAATTATCATATAAACAATACTAAACATATAATTACTCATTTAGATCACAATTATTCCATTAATGCCCTCCTGGCACACTAATCAAGGCCCTTAAGCCTTATTAGCGATTTTGGGTCGTTACATCGTTTGAGCTGTGCAATGCCCCCGCCACTTTCCAACGTTGTATGATGGCAATATTTTCAAATATGGTGGAGAAGTCTCTTGATGTCTTCATGGATGATTTTTCAGTATTTGGGGAGTCTTTTGACACTTGTTTGGCTAACTTGGAGCAAGTTTTGGCAAGATGTGAAGAAACGAATTTAGTACTCAATTGGGAAAAATGTCAATTCATGGTGCAAGAAGGCATTGTGTTGGGCCACAGAATTTCTAACAATGGCATAGAAGTGGATAAAGCAAAGCTGGAAGTCATTGAAAAATTACCGCCACCTACTACGGTCAAGGGGATTAGAAGCTTTTTGGGGCATGCAGGCTTCTATAGGAGGTTTATAAAATATTTTTCAAAGATTTCTAACCCCCTTTGTTCCTTACTTGAGCAAAATCGAGCATTTGAGTTCACCAAGGAGTGTCAAGAAGAATTTTTGCCTTTAAAAAAGGCTCTTATCACCGCACCCATCATTGTAGCTCCAGATTGGTCTCTCCCCTTTGAATTGATGTGTGATGCTAGTGACTTTGTTGTGGGTGCAGTACTTGGGCAGCGGAAAGAGAAGGTTTTTCATTCCATTTACTATGCAAGCAAGACATTAGTCGATGCCCAATTGAACTATACCACCACCGAGAAAGAGCTTTTGGTAGTGGTGTTTGCTTTTGACAAGTTTAGAGCTTATCTTGTGGGGACTAAAGTGGTGGTTTATACAGACCATTCATCGATCAAGTATCTAATTTCCAAGAAGGATGCTAAGCCACGACTCATTTGATGGGTGTTGCTTCTTCAAGAATTTGACTTGGAAATTTGGGATAGAAAAGGAACGGAGAACCAAGTGGCTGACCATTTATCTAGACCTGAAGCTGGCAGTGAAAAGCAAAATGAAGGGCCTATTAAAGAGACATTTCCCGATGAGCAATTATTGGTTGTGAACCACACCACTACTCCATGGTACGCTGATTTTGTCAACTATTTGGTGAGTGGTTTGCAGCCACGTGATTTGAATAGGCAGCAACTCAAGAATTTCTTTCATGATGTGAGATTCTATTATTGGGATGAGCCATATTTGTACAAACAATGTTCAGATCGAATCATGAGGCGCTGTGTGCATGAGGATGAAGTTTCAAGCATACTTGAGCATTGTCATTCAGCTCCTTATGGTGGACATTTTGGTGGGCAAAGGACAGCTGCTAAGGTGTTTCAATCGGGGTACTATTGGCCTTCTATCTTCAAGGATGCTCATGAATTTGCTAAGAGATGTGACTGCTGCCAGCGTGTTGGAAATATTTCAACAATGAGTGAAATGCCTTTGAATAGCATCCTAGAAGTGGAATTGTTCGATGTTTGGGGAATCGAATTCATGGGGCCATTTCCACCATCATTTGGAAATTTGTATATCTTGGTGGCGGCTGTCTATGTCTCTAAGTGGGTTGAGGCAGTGGCAAGTCCTACTAATGATTCCAAGGTTGTCATGAAGTTCCTACATAAGCATGTGTTCACCCGTTTTGGCACTCCAAGGGCGCTTATAAGTGAATGAAGGCACCCACTTTGTGAACAATATTTTGGCAGCTTTGTTAACCAAATATAGTGTGAAGCACAAGATTGCCACCACCTACCACCCCCAAACCAATGGTCAAGCGGAAATATCCAATAGGGTGATCAAGGGAATCCTATAGAAAGTAGTGAATCCTAGTAGAAAGGATTGGTCTCAACGACTGGATGATGCTCTTTGGGCCTATCGAACGGCTTTTAAAACCCCTTTGGGAATGTCACCGTATCGTTTGGTTTTTGGGAAAGCTTGTCATTTGCCCGTGGAGTTGGAGCATAAGACATATTGGGCCACTAAGAAGTTTAATATGGATCTCCATGCTACTGGAGAAGCTCGAAAGTTACAGTTAAATGAGCTGGAAGAGATGAGGTTGTTCTCCTATGAAAATGCTAAGTTGTATAAGGAGAAAACTAAGAGGTGGCATGATCAGAAAATTCAAGCTCGATTCTTTGAGAAGGGGCAGAAAGTATTGCTCTTCAACTCGCGCCTGAAGTTGCTTCCTAGCAAGTTGAAGTCCCGCTGGTCTGGCCCATTCACCGTGGTGAAAGTTTACCCCTTTGGAGCAGTTGAAGTTCAGGAAGATCAATTCGGAAGGAAGTTTAAAGTGAATGGGCAGCGGCTAAAATATTATTGGGGAGGTGAGATCGACCGCGAGAAGACCTCCATCACTTTGGAGGATCCTTAAAGTTGTTGTTGTGTTTGGGTTGTCAAGTGATTCGGACACTAATTTAAAGACAACCCAAAAAGAAACAAGTATAAAATAATAGTGTCTGTTGAAAAAAAAAAAAACAGAGAGAGAGAGAGAGAAAAACAAAAAATATATATATACATATGAGTGTTTTTAATTATTTTTATTTTTATTTTTGTAACTTTAATTCAATTTTATTGTGATTTTTTGGAGTGGTTTTATGTGTATTTTGGTGTTTCAGGTGTTAAGAAAGCAAGAAACAGGGTGTTTTGGAAGTAATTTTGGAGTTTGATGGTTTTGCGAGATTTTTGCTTCAGCAAAATGGATGCAAATATTTCCGAAAACAATGGAGGGTTACGTCAAATTATAGTTGCTAAAGCAAAGTTTAAGCAAAATGGTGGCAATCTGGGCAGAGAAAAAATCACGGGTCGTGGTTTCATTGAGAGGCATATATATATATATATAATACTGTATTATTATATATATATACAAAAAAAAAAATTGTACTACATTTAATATTATTTATATATATATTACTACCTATATAGATATTTAAAAAAATTATAAAAAATATATATAATCAATATAATAAATATATTTTACTACCTATATATATATATGTTAATATAAAAATATATAATTATATACATATACAGAAATATGTATTTAAACAAAAAAATATATACATATATACTATAAACTATACGAAATCCATATATATATATATTTTCAGTACAATTTATATTATTTATAAATATATATATATAATATTTATCCATCTTCGGCATTTACCCTATCCCATTTTCACCATTACCTTCAACCCCTGCTCAGGCCATTTTCGTGCCTTCCACCACCCAGTCCGAGAGCCACCAGCCTCCACGACAAGCTCCTCACTAGCCATATCCCATTCCCCAACCCATCCCCTCCCCCAAAATCTCACCAAACGCAGCCACGACCCCAGGCGCCCTTGCCCTTCGCACACCTCAGCCGAGCGAGCCACGACCCCAGACGCCCAGGCGCACCACCCCAATCACAGCTGAACCCAGGTGTCTCTACGCCTCGGCACCTTGAGCCTAATCGACTCCTGGCGCGCGCATCCCATAGGCTCGTGCCTCTTCCCGTGTTACAGTGAGGCGCCTAGCACGTTCTAAGCGCGCGACTCAAGTCACGTGAGTCTCCCCAGGCGCATCAGAGAGCCCCACCTTCCGTTTTGGTCAGGCGTCTCCCAGCCAGCACTGAACACCATCTCAACATCCTAGCTCCCTTCGTGAGCCCCACCCAGGTGCATCCAAGCCCAAGCCGAGCATACACCAACCGAATTGCCCTTGGGTAACTGCTCTTCTTATTTTGCAGTATTACTTTTCAATTGTCTTTCTGCTACATTAGAGTCATTGCTAGTATTCGATCTGGGAGCACAAAAATCTGTGGAAACTCTATTGAAAAATTTGTGGCATTACTGTTCAGGGGTTTTAATATTGCTCTGTTATTCTGCTGGAAAATATGTTGGCATTACTGTTTCGGTGCTCATTTTGTTGTGTGGTGACCTTGTGATTTAGCTGCTCCCTTTTTGCCCAGCATGACCATTAAAACAAGAGCCCAGAGAAAGAAACCCAAATCTACCCCACCATCCCCTGTCCCACCACCAGACAAACCAAAATCTACACCAACCTCTATCCCACAAACAACCAAAAAGAAATCCAAAACCACCACTGCCCCACCAAAAGCCCCACAAATTCCCACTGCCCCATTACTATTGCCTCCCCCGGCAGCTATAAATGCTCCTACCCCCACCAAAACACCCCACCAGCCACCAAATCAACACCACCCCGACCCATATACAAAAGAGTCGCCAAACAAGCATCAACCGCACCTCCCCCCAAGTAACAAAAGACTTCCACTACCACAAAAGATGCCTCTCAGCCAACACACACAGTTGTCCCAACTCCTAAAACCAAGAAAAAGACTATCCCTTCAGGTCCTGTAACGAAATTTGTTTATGCTCAAGCCAAGGCCAAATTTGAGTCTATTAAGACAAAGAAGTTGCTTCTAGAAAGAGGATTTTTTCCTACCACTATTGAGGTGCCCACTTTCATCAGTACAGTCATTGAGCAGCATAGTTGGGAACTTTGCTGTCAGAAACCAGAGCATGCTATCATTCCCTTGGTGCGAGAATTTTATGCCAACATAGCCTCTGCTGAGAATTCTGAAGTACTGGTTCGTGGCAAGGTTGTCTCCTTTGCTGGTGAGGCTATTAATGCCCTCTTTGGGTTAGCCAGCGTTGAATGCGCTGAATATAATGAGATGGTCTTGGCCCCTTCACCAGACAACTTTGACAAGGCGCTGCAACATGTGGCAGCCCCCGGAGCACAATGGTGCATATCTTCTGGCGGTGTGTGCACTCTCTTGCACACCTTCATTTTGCCAGAAGCTGGAGTGTGGTTAAACTTTCTTAAGTGCCGCTTGTTTCCCACCACGCATGACACTACGGTGTCCAAGGAGAGGGTGCTCCTGCAATACTGTATGCTGGCTAGGCTGAGTATCAATGTGGGCCAGTTAATCTCCAGGCAGATTGCTAGTTGTGCCAGGAAGAAAAAGGGGAAGTTGTTCTTTCCCTCACTAATTACATAGCTGTGCATTAGAGCTGGGGTGCCTTTTGCCTCCACTGAGGATGTACTTTTTGAGCGCCGAGACATCGATTTCACTATCATTGGCCAGCCTCGTGCGTCTGCCTCCGCAGCTGGGCCCTCCACCATGCCTCCACCAGCTCCGCCCTTTGTTCCTACCCTCATTGACCTCATTGCTCAGCAAAGGGAGATTCTTGGACGATTGGTGTCATTGGAAGCTCAGCAGCATGACTTCTGGAAGTACGCTAAGCAGCAGGATGCCGCGCTCATCAAGTCCCTCCAGCACAACTTCACCAAACCAACCGCGACATTTCCAATGTCCCCAGCTCCATCTTGGAGGCTTGGACCGCTCCAGTTGTGCATTGACCCTAGTCCTTCGGATGCTAATTCTGAGGATTAGGCAAAGGGAGCCTCTTTAACCCACCTTTTGATTTGTATTTATTATTCTGTACTTAATTCCTGTTTTGAACTATCTTGTTGTTTACCTTTCATTGTCTATTATTTTGTATTGCTTCTGTGTTGCTCTGTTGATTCTTATGTTCTTGTCTTGTTGTTTAATTAAACTTTTTTTTTGGATACTCTTTGCTTTTGTTCGTTGGTAACTAGGGGGCTCAATGACGATCTTGCAACACTTTAAAAACACTTTTAAGCTTAATGTCTTTCTTTCTTAAATTTTAACCTAAATTCTTTGGGTGTGCATGTTGCTAGTAATTGATTGATGAGAGTGTTTCTCTTTTTAGTATGTGCATAGTTTGATTAAACAATTTTGAGACCCTAGAAAGAGCTAGTTTCTTGTGAGAGCTTAAGTTTCTAGAATTACTTAGTGATTTTCCTTGAGGCGAAATCCTAGACAATACCACATCGATGAAATGATTTAGGCCATCTTTGGACCGTTTGAGCCTTTGAAGCCTACCTTGTATGCATTTTTATCCCTAGTCACCCCATTGAGCTTAAGTGTCATTTTTTTCTTTCTTAGCCACTCATTAGCTTAGCTTAACGTATATATAATCACCTCTTTTCACCTCACCCTTTTAGCACCTTGATCTTTATAGGATTTATTTGTTGTGCATTTTGGGGGGTTGAGTTGAGTTGAGTGGATGACAGAACATTGGGTGAGCGTTTTTCTTTTCTTCTTTTACTTGTTTTCACTATTGGGGACAGTGTTGATTTTAAGTTTGGGGGGAGAGCGTGTTCTCAATTTTCTTGTTCTCTTGCCATCTAGTTATTTATTTTCATTCTAAAAAAATAGAACATCCAAAAAGAAAAAAAAAATTAAAGAGTGCACTCCCTTGCATCAAAGCATCCAAAACAAAATCAGAAAAGCAAAAAGTATGTATGTTTGTAGATAAGTTTGGGGGTGTACTCTTCAAATAAAGGAAAAGTTGTTTTAGTTTTGTCTTTGTATGTTAGTAATAAAGGCTAGTGGCAAGATTTATATTGTGTTGTGGGGTTGTCTTTGGGGGAAATTAATGTATGCAATTATGTATTTAGGTCCTAGAAAGATTGAGGTGTTTAGGGTGATTTGAGCCAAAAATTTATCTCTCTTATCCTACCTTCAACCTTAGCCTATCATTACAAGCTTGGTAAAGTCCTATTGATCTTTGGTGTGGTGGTTTTCTACATTAGTGGAGAGGGAATCACTAAGTAACGTATGGAGATATTATTTAAGCTTGAGGACCAAGGTCTAGTTTGATTTTTGGTGATTGAAATTGTTTAGGAAAAGCTATGCATGCACTAAAGGGTGGAACACTTGACTCATATTTTGGCAGCAACATTAATGCTTAAAGAATTTGGTTTAAAACTTGTGAAAGATTGAAATTTAGCTTCTCTTATTCCAAATAAAATTTCCCGAGAGCCTTTCCTTTTTTTATCATTTCCATAGCAAAGTTTGTCCATTGTTGTGGTGTTTTGTCTTTTTTGTTTCCTTGTCTTTTGTTGTTTAGTTTGTGCCTATTGTGTCTTTTGTTAGTTGTATTTTGTTTTTAAGAGTCATCACTCGAGGACGAGTAATGTTGTAAGTTTGGGGGTGTGATAAATCTTGAATAAAGAGTTATTTCATGTGCTTTTAAACTTATAATTGTGAAAAAAAAATCATGGGTGATGTTAGTTTATTTTTAGCTTTTGTAGCTAACTTTGATGTTCTCATTATCTTAATTAAGTTTAGTTATTTTTTTTTAGTTTTTAATAGTTATTGGGTTAAAGGTAATAGGTTCATGGATAAATATTCGCATAAGGAATGAACTAACATGTGAAACTATTTTGATTCAATTTTGTTGTTGATGGCTGAATTATCAGGGTTGCTGCAGCAAAATAGAAGCATTTTGATCAGGCGGCTTTTGGGCTCATAGAACACATGGCAGCCAATGGGTAAGCTGGAAATTTTGGCTGAGGTGGCAAGGGCAGAAAGAATTAGTCAACATATTGGAGAAAAGGACAAAATAGAAAGGAGGAATTCATGTTTTTGGAGAAAAGGGGGCAATATGGTACTTTTGGAAAGAAATGAGAAAACCTAGAATACAAAAAAGAAGGCATCAATCGTAATATGAAGGCAACAACCATTTTTGGAAAAAACCAGCAAGCAAAAGAAAAGAGAAAAACTCAAGATCAACGAGGAAGAAGGAGGGCAAACAAAGAAAGCTCAAGCATCATTTTGAATTTGTTCTTTCTTCTCTTCCTAAACTTTATTTATTATTTTCTGAGTTGATTTATAAATCTGAATATTATGGGCTGTTTTGATTGTAGATTAATGTTTATGAACTCAGCCATGAACTAATTTTTAGGTGGCTTGAATTGTTGATGAACCCTATGTTATAGTCTATCAATTTCTTGCACTTTAATTTAGTAAAATCTCCTTTGTTCATTCAAGTGTGCTTATATTAATTTCTTGTTGTTGTTTGGCCAGCAATGGCAAGTTATTTAATTATGTTTAATGCTGGAAAGATTAAATGTAATAGGAAGAACTTGGATGACACAAGTCATAATCTAGGTTAGGTTATGTTAGTAAGTAACATAGGGATATGTTATTTGCCTTGTGTAACTTTTGAGAATTGAATTTTGAATTGCATTCTTAAATCTAATTTTGCATAGGAATATGTTTAATTAGGTAGAATAATTAATGTCATAAAATTTGGAAAAGTTTTATGAGTGTTTAAATGAATTCTTGTTAACCTGGGAGGTTTGCTAGAATATTGTTGCCGCAATCTATCCGTAATTTGTTTATGATGATTAATATAGGGGAATTCAATAATTCAAGTCAATTTTACAATCCATATATTTCTCTCAATTTTCTTGTTCAGTTAAGTTTTTAAATTTAGTATTTCCATCTTTTTAATATTTCGTTTAGCCTAAAAACAACTCATTTGATTTTTAGTACTTATAAGTTGTTTAGTAATTGTTTTGCTTATTTTTCTATTTTGCAATCCATGTGGAGACAATTTACTTATCATTATATTACTTGTGTGATTACGTGCACTTGCGTATTTAAAATTAAATATTAAATTTATCACGACAACCCTAGTCACATCTCACGGTGTTGTACTAATAATGGAGATTATAGGTCACATTGAGATGTTCATTTTCTCCCACTTACTATTTTAGAAAAAAAAATGTGTTTTTTAAACAAATCAATTAATTCTAAATTAATTACTAGTTTATTAATAACCCTATTGATGGGTGTCATATGCCGTATCAAATTTAAATATCTTTATTCTTTATTACTCACTAAATTATTAGTAAAGTGGTAGTAAGGGTCGAACCCACAATGACTATTATTCAATTTAACATTCAAAATAAAACACAAGAATTAAATAAGGGATTTTGTTTCAAGATTTAATAACACAAAATAAAGTAATAAACAAAGGACAATGTATAATACGATTTTAAAGAAACAATTAAAAATTATTCTCCACCTTCGACAATCAATCTATCAACAATGATGAATAATATTCCCTACTCCCAATTAAACTATTAACCCCGCAGATAACACTTAAGAAATCAATTATCCCAGTTTCTCTAATATAATTAATTAAAGCTAAGCGCTCTTAATTAATCATTTTTACCAAGCAATAAACTCATTAAGCATGTGATCTATTTAACCTAGGAAAAACATTACATTCAATGGAAACAAGTTAATCTAGGCAACAAATTCATTAAGCATGCAATTCATTTAACCTAGGTTCTATTCTTCATCACAATTAAAATATCTGTCACAATACTCTAATTGCAATTTATCACTCTACTTAGAATCCTAAATTGTTAGGTGAATAGAAATCCTAAGATGATAGTAGAACAATGCAAAACCCTAATTAGTGGCCATCTAAACAAGATTTTAGAATATTCATAACATTCAAATAGAAAAATAGAAGCAATTTAATATAAGGGAATAGAAAAAAAATAAAATTTATCAATGCATTCAAGATCTCATGTCTAGGGTTTTGAAATAATCCTCAACTATAAAGAAAACTACTCCATAATCATATTCATATTCATATTCATAAACATAAATATTCAATGAAAATAAAATAGTTTTGAGAAGAAAGAAAAACTAGATTGAAGAATGTAGATGATGATGTCTTTTCTCCTCCTTTGCTGCTCTAGCCTCTAAAATTCGCAATCCAAAGTTGTATTCAAAGTTAACCCTAATCCCTTTTATAGCCCACCAAAAATTACATTTAAAAATTGAAATTTAAGGAAAAATTGATCTCCGGCCGCGGCCACTAGAAAATGTATTTTCCAAAAATATCGGGCTCCAATCGCGGCCTGGGACATTGCTGGCTGCGCCCGTAGCAATTTTTCCCATTTTTCGGTTTTCTTCAGCTGCAGCGACTGAAAGTATTTTAACCATAACTTCCTCGATATAACTTGGAATTGGACGATTCAAAAAGATATGGAAAGTTAAGAAAAATATCTAAACCTTGTATTTCTAGGTATATTTCCAAAAGAGTATTGAAAATTATCAAAATCAAGTGTAAAGTTTCAGACTTGTAATTCCGAGCTTAACCATTGCTTGTAAAACATCACAAATTCATTCGCTTTCTTCCAAATATCTTGAAAATCCTAAAAACACAAAATAAACTAATTAAACATATATAATTAAATAATCAAGTACATGATCATAGAAAAATAATGAATTAAAAATAGACAAATTGAGTACTTATCACCTATGAATGTAATTAATTACAAAATACATTTAATTATAAAAGAGCATGCTTATACAATTAATGTGATCTAAATAATTACCCATTACATTCATCTAACTTTACTAAAACACTTTTTAAATAAAGTTGGTCACTTAAAGGCCTATAAAAGCTATTGTTTTTATAATGGTGTGACTTACCAAGTTTTAACTAATTTAATACTTAGTAGTTTATATGTGATTGATTTCTCAAAAAAAAAATCACATAAACAATTAGGACAATCCTAAATAATCATGTTTCTAAAAGATTCACGATTAATGAAAATTGTGTGGGGTTTCATGAATGGCATATAATTGACTAATATATGATCATGTTATCAATCAAATATTAATTAACATTTATTTAAATAAATACAATAAATAAATAAACAATAAATGATAAACCGAGTACTACTGGGTATTTCTAAATTTACAACCCTTTGAAAAAATAGAAATAAAATTATAGAAAAGAAAAGCCTTAAGTTGTTTGTAAGACTCCGAAAATGATCCTCCTCTCTTTTAGGCTTTCTTTATAATTCTTAGGAATTTGTTAGGCCCAACAAATTAATTAGAAACTAACTTTCAAACTAATTTATTTAATTAAATTTAAAATAACCATTTTTTTCATCTTTTTAATTTAGTTGAATTTAAATAATTAAAGAATCATATTCAAATAATTATTTAAACTTAAGGTTAAATCTTAATCAACTAAAATATATTTTGTTTTTCTAATAAAAATAAAATAAAATAATTATCATTTTAAATTAATTAAATAAAAGATTTATTCACACAAAAATAGGATATTTAGTTTGGGCACCAAGAATGGTACCCTAGGGTTAGGGCCAATGACATGGGGAGCCTCAAGGGCTCGACAGGAACGACGACTGGGTAGCTTTCTAGGCAGGGTTGGGCACGCATGGGCTCGGCAAGGCATCAGAGGTGCACGTAGGGACTCGGCCAGGCGCCAGGGGGCATGCGCAAGGGCTCAAGCAGGCATTGGTACGCAGGAGGCAGGACCGTGAGGCCTCGACATGCGCGTAGGTGAGCAAGGGGCTCAGGTTGCTGGTTTGGCTGGTGGCTTGAGACCTCCTCATTTTTCTTGTGTACAGATTTTTCAGATCTCATATTTCAAAAATAAATTTACAAAAAATCATATGCCCTTTATGGCTTACACAAGACTTAGAAATTCAAAATCCTAACCCAATAATACCATATAATTAATGATCCATCATTCAACCATACATACATTCAAAAAACGCATTCATCCATTTAATATATATCTATATATATCAACATACATATAACAAATGCAAGAAACTCACACAACATTTAATATATATATACATATATATATGTAGACTGCTCTGGTACCAATTGTTGGTATTAGATATGCAAATCAGAATGTGCAGCGAAATTGATCTTTTTAAAAAAATATTAATACGAGCCAGGATCATACATATATAGATATATTAAATCAAACACAAATAGATTAGAGATTACCTCGTGTAGCCTATCAAGAGTTAACGAATCTTTTTGTATAAATCAACGATCTTTCTATCCTTATTCTGAAAGCTCACACCTTGATCTTCCATACCAATATTCCTCAAACACACAAGGATGTGTGTGGGCACGTAGGATTTAAAAATATTGATTTAGAACTCTCTAGATGTCCTCAACACATGAGATCTAGAGAGGTTTAATAAGAGAGATTTTCAGGTTTAGAAAAATCTATTGCTTTCTTCTTTTTAGAGAGAGTATGACCGTCAAACAACTTTGATCGCTAGAAAAACTTATTTATGAAAGTATTGCTCTTTCAGTTTTATAAAGATAATTAACTTAATTAATTAATATTTATTTTATTTAAAATAAATTTGATCACTTGTAACCTATTTAATTATTTTATTTAAATCATATTTAAAAATACTAATTAAATAAATAAATAAATTTGAAATTCAAAATCCCAGGAATAGAAAATATCATTGTGTGTACAGTGAGCAGCGTGAGCCACATTAGAGATTTTCCTAATTTTCCCATTTATTTATTTAATTAATATTTAAGACAATATATTTATCCCAAAATAAATATCAGTTAATTCAGAATTAACTTTATCTTAAAATATCAATTTTAAATAAATAAATAAATATATTATTATAAATAAGATAATTACTAATCTCTCTCTATATTAATCAAAACATGATTAATTTTTATTTTAACATATAGGTTTTCAAAATCAAAACTATATAGTTAAATAATTAATTAATTCATAATAAATCAATTACCTATTATTATCAATTCATTTGCAATTAAGTCATTCTCTCTACAAACCTTTCTTTTTTACATCCTTACCATTGACAGTGTAGGACAGAGGTGATCTGGGGACCATGAACCTATAATACGAAGCTCCAATAAACCAGACTATTAATTAAAATCTTTAATATAATAATCTTATTTATTAATTCCATGATTACTCCACTATAAATATGGAATTGCACTCTAAGTATTTATAGAATTATATTTACAGAGTTTTCTCTTGTAGTCCATTGATATAATCAATAAATATAGTTATGTCCTCAATTCATTGGTTCGTTAATTAGAGCTGGTCAAAATTATCGTTTTACCCTTCTAATTACCACATGTTCCTTAAGTACCATTAATTCACTAGCGAATAATTAATATATAATCAAATTATATATTTGAGCTCAATAACTATTCAGTTCCAAAATTAACCCTTAAGGGAACCAATATCCGATCTGTTAGGAAAGTATGGATTCCATTATTGTAAATCATGTCCCCAGCCATTCATGATATTGAATCTCCAAAACAAAAGTCATTAGCTTTATTATACTAAGAAATTTTAACAAGTGAATCAAAAGATCAAATAAACACAAATAAGAGTTCATGAATACTCAGGATTTAGATTGATCTACAAATGATCATCTATTATGATAGGAATTAAATATTTATGTCAAACGGTAAGTTTATAAAGATAATTAATTTACACCGGTCTTGTCATATATAATCTCTATTATATACAACACATTTACTAAGATGTCTATCCACATTAGCAATCCGAATCTAGATCACTTGCATCCTGTATGCTTGGTAAACCGTACTAGTAACCATTAATTAAAGATTCCTTAATTTAATATCTTACTAACTATTTTATTCATTATATAGGATCTTAATTCTCTTATACTAATACAAGATCATATTCTCATGAATGAATAAGTAATTTTCTTGATATTATTATATAATTAATTCAAACAATAATTATAACATTCAAATGTAATAAAATTGTACTTTTATTTAAATCATTAAAATGTCATTACATGTTTTTAGGGCATTAATCCTAACAATAAGTGATTAAACATAAGTGATGCATGCAAGTCAAGATTACAAGACTAAAAAATATGTAAACTTTTAACCATGCTTAGTCTTGAAGCCTTCTTGAAGTTCCTTGGTTTCCCTTGATTCTTTGATTTCTAATAATAATATTCAAGTGTGCTACAAAATCAAGAATACATTAGTAACAAATAATAATCAAATATTTGTTCTGTGTATCATCAAAATACGTCCATGAAGACTTTGGATCAATAGTTCTAGGGCTATGCAATTCAATATTCAATGTACACAATTTTTGTATTTAAGGGTGCCCAGCACACATGCTGAAAGAAAAAAGTAGAAAGTTGGAATCACGTACTGAACTATGCATGTTTGTAGGGTATTCCAAAGAGACTAGAGGTGATATATTTTATAGTCTAAAAGAAAATATATGACTATATTAACAACCACAAGCCTCACAGTAAGGTTGTACTGAAGGAGATGGTATCAAATCAAGTAAATAGATCACAAACTATTCACAATGAACAACGACAAGAAGAAGTTGCAAGTTCTAGTCAAAATAATAGAGAGCTTCGTCGTAGTGGGAGGGTTGTCAGACAACCAATTTGCTATGAACACAAAGTTCAATTGCATGTGTTTGACACAAACAAGGATGATCCATTGACATATAAATATGCAATGAGAGATCCTAACAAATAAAAATGACAAGATGCCATGAACCTAGAAATGAAATTGATGTATTCTAATTCCGTCTGGATTCTTGAAGATCTACTAGAAAATATTAAACATATTGGTTGCAAATTGATATTCAAGAAGAAAAGAGAAGCGGATGGGAAAGAGGAAACTTTCAAAGTTAGGCTTGTAGCCAAGGGCTATACTAAGAGAGAATGGGTTGATTATGAAGAAACCTTTTCTTCTGTGACTATGCTGAAATCTATTTGCATACTATTGTCCATAGTCGCCTGCATGGATTATGAGATTTGACAAATGAACGTTAAGACAACATTTTTTAATGACTATCTTGATGAGCCCACACACGTCTTGAGGTGTAGAGATACATCATGGAATATCTTGGTATGAGTATTTTGGAGACTGCTTTGGATTGGATGTTTGTAGGAGAAATAAAAGGATAGCAAAGATTTTTGATAGATCTATAACTGGTAATTTCTTATCTTTTTCTATCTCATTGAATAATGTTTACATATTAATGTATCCAATTATTTAAAATTTGTTTAAATAATTTTTTTTTTGAAATCCTTGAGCCCACCACCTCGTGCATTCCGCTGCGCACATGGTAAACCATTTACCAACAACATCCTATTGAATATAAAAGGATGTGTTTCCTCTCCCTTCATTCCAATCATACATTTGAGAATTAGACTCTTTCTTTTCATTTACTATTTCTTTCTAGTAAAATATTCTATCTTAGACATTCCCAATCGAATGCGCTGATTCCACCTCGACCAAAAGAACTGCCAAAGTATGATCTTGGTACACCCCTAGTCTTCATGCTCATACTATATCCAAAGATAAAGTAACAAATGATACTCAAGATTTCACCTCATGCTCATCCATAGCATTGAGAATGAATTCTTACACCAATCATCTCATTTTTGAATAAAATTCGAATGTTTTTAGTTGATTGTTTGGATTTTACAATTCCATCCTACATCTTTTATAATTTAAAATGATAAAATATAAATTTTTCATGTATTTTTTTATTTTAAATAAAAGAACTTGTATACTTATCCAAGAGTTATCAATATATATTATTATACAATTTGAAATTATCTTCTTTTTTCAAAACTAGAAAACATGATCGCGCTTCGCGCAGATATTTGTAATAATGAAAAATATATATTTTTTAAATATGTTTTTGGAGATTGTGTATAAGAGATTCATTTTCACCATACTCGTACAACATGCTCCTTATATGGATACGTAAGAGCATCTTGATTGTAATTTTTTTCATAAAGGTGTTCATTATATAGCGAGCCTCCTGCAGGTTTTTGAGAAATTCTAAATCATTAAAGTACCGAAAAAAGTTCAAACTGCTTGTTGTATTTTGTCAAAAGATTAAAAGTTAGAATTGATAGATAGATTATTTGAGCACTGTATTTTATCCGATTACCCATTTTGACCATTTATTTTAAAAAAATTAACCTTTGTACTATAACCATGTATTTATTCAATACATGACAAAGACTTTGAATCTCTGCAGGAACATCACTATTATTTGAAGACAATCTATTAAATAATTTGTGCGCTGATGTGTCTAGTAACTTTTCAGCCACAACATTAAATAAGACCAAAGTTGTGTTTCCAGTTTTGTCGAGAACTTTTATATGTATTTTGTACCTACATTAGAGCAATAAATTAGAGAAAAAACAAATAACATAATTTTTTTGGAAGAAAAACTAATATAATTCTCTTACATCACAAGAGGATAATCACATTCTTTTTTGCAAGTGTGACACGTATAAATACTATTTGTAGGTATGCCATTTTTTAAGCAAAATTTGCATGACACATAGTACCATCCAAATGAGTTGTCTATTTTCTATAATTTTGCCTTTTACAATAATAATATATTCCTACAATGAAACAATTATCATTTATTAGAATATAGGGCATACTGAATAAAGAATACATGAGAAAACACAAGGGGAGAAAAAAATCGTCACTTCACCACTCCAATCAACCTATAATAATTCTTGAATGACCATCATGTTGAGGAACATATCTTCCTCAAAAGCAGTCTTATTCATATTAGAACTCGAAATAAATCTTTCGATTAATGATGCTACATAATCTATTTGAAGATTTATGTAAATTTTACTTGCACTTGTGATAGAGAAGCTAACTTCACCTATTTACAATAAATGTAAATTAACATATATATTTGTAACAATAATTTTATCAATTAAATTATACTTACTAATATGTTAAAACTTTGATGTCTCTTTTTTTTCCAACTACCTCCAACAATCTCAATATTACCCACAACACATAAACATCCGACAACATCTAAAACACGATATAAAAACAAGATAAAGATGTTAGAATATAATGATCAATAATTTAAAATTAAAACTTTAAAGATTAACAAACATTAATAATTGAAGAAATACCTGAGATGATTGTGTTATCATTAACACTTGAATCAATCAAATTTAGAGATATGAATTGGAATTTGTTGCACGTTTGCTTAGTTTTATTTATAGAATTTATCAATTATTTTTATTAAATTTGTATCATTGTTATATAAATTTCAAATAAATAAACAACAATATATATAAAATAATGACATAAACATATTAAAAGAAAAATTAAACCAAAATATTATTTATGGTTTTTAAATATATATATATATAATATGTTAACCTTTTTAAATATAAATGATAATTTTTTTAATAAAAATTAATATTATGTATTATATATTATTGTTATAATGATATTTATAATATTTAAATTTATATTAATATAAGTATTAAATGTCTAGTCTTGTATTAAATATTATTATAATAATAAGATTTTATAACAATTAAATTTATATTAATATAATTATTAAATATAGATACAAGTAACGTGTAATGCACGTTTGCTTAGTTTTATTTATAAAATTTATTAATTATTTTTATTAAATTTGTATCATTGTCATATAAATTTTAAATAAATAAATAATATTATATATAAAATAATGACATAAACATATTAAAATAAAAATTAGACAAAAACATTGTTTATGGTTTTTTTAAATATATATAATATGTCAACCTTTTTAAATATAATAATAATTTTTTAATAAAAATTAATATTAAGTATTATATATTATTGTTATAATGATATTTTATAATATTTAAATTTATATTAATATAAGTATTAAATATTATTATAATAATAATATTTTATAATATTTGAATTTATATTGATATAATTATTAAATAACTAGTCTTGTATTATATATTATTATAATTATAATATTTTATAACATTTGAATTGATATTAATATAATTAATAAATATCTATTTGTATTAATTTTAAATGTATATTTTGTTAAATATTTAGAATATTTCGTTAAAATTAACAAAACAAACCGTTAAAATAAAAAATTTCCATTATGTACCAACTTTTTTATATAGATAGATATGGAAGAAGTACTAAAAGATATATAGATATAGATATAAATTGTTGATATATTTAATGCTTAACATTTAAAAGTTATTAAAAGTCAATGACATGTTTACTAATAAGTAATAAGAATTACATATGTTGAAATCATTCTCATTCATTGTTTACTTTCATTTAGTAATAAGAATAATTTATGGGCCCCACATAAAGTTGGGAGAAAATAATATGAATAGTTCCCCTCTCATTTTTGTAGGTATTGTCATTACTAGTAATACACTTTTATTTATTTTATTTTTGTTTTTTTATTATTAAAAATTAAAAGACAAATTTAGCCTAAAAAATATTATAATTTTTTAAAAATACAGTTTCTACAAAGGGCAATTTAGTTAAATTAAAACATTTCGATTACCTTTCCTAATTTTGTAAACAAAATAAAATATTTCCAATTCCCTTTTCGGTCAGTTTAGTAAACAATATAATAAAATAATGATTATGATTTTTTAATATTTTATTCTCATTCATTTCTTTCATTGATTTATTATGATTACGATTACAGTTTAGTAAACGTGCCACTAAAGTTAAAAAAACATCTACGGTGATTATTTTCACTACAAATATATAATTGTTTATCCATAAATCAGCTGCTGGTGACGTGGCAAAGATTTTCAACACGTGGCGGACACGTAGCAGAGATACGGCTCGCCTATCGACCATCATTATTTCCACATGAAAAGATCACGTTTTATATACGACCAGACTGATCGTATACTCCGTTCATTTATGTAAAGATCTGTACAGTTGTAATGATATCTGAGAATATCTCTTCATTATGACTTGCAGATTCGTTTATTAAGGATAGATATTATTTCCTAATTCATGTAACTCTTCCTGAGCCTATAAATACTCAAGGTATAGCTCAAGGAAGGGGATGGATCTTTTTCTTTCGGAATTATAGTACTATTATCCATCGTTTGTATTGCTTTCTTCTTCTAAGGTTTGTGAAACTCAGGAACACTAGTTCTTTGATCACACCTTTGGAGCTCAATACTAATAATAGTATTAAGTGGACGTAGGTCATTGCCAATCACTAGGGCCGAACCACTATAAATCTCTGTGTTCTTTATCTTTCCATTAGATCATTTTCTCAAGCTCTATATTACTTTTCTGTCGTTTTCTAGACTCCGTGTCGTTGACCAAAATCAGGGTCAACATTCTGGTGCTTTCATTGAGAGACTTGAATCCAAGAAAATCTAATGGCAAAGACTACCAAGAGGACTGGACAGGCTGCTGCACCATCCCAACCTCCTCCTCAAAATGTGGCTGAAGACGAACCTCATTTGGAATTTGATGAGGAGGAAGTGGACTCTGAGACCCTGAAGACAACACTGGGGGTGTTGCAAGATGAGTTGGCCGCTCTGAGGGCCAATCAGGAGAGTGTCGCCGAGATAATGGCGTCACAGCAGAGGGAGATAGAGCACCAGTGCCAAGAGCTGAGCGAGAGACAGGCGGAGATGGACTGTCGTCAGAGGGATGCCATGGCAGCCCTTGAAGCTGCCCTCCAGTTGGCTAGGAATCAGGCTGCGCCTGCCTCGCAGCCTGATCAACCCCCAAGCAGGCCACCTCAAAGAGGTCCCAATCCTAGCCCTCCGCTCCAGCCAACAAGCCCTCAGAGGCCGGAGCAGCCACCAATGCCTCAGGATGAGATCCCACCTAGGGATCCTGAGACGCAGCCTCCATCCCAGGCTGGTCAAGGCAATCCCTCGCGCTCGAGGCAGAATAGGGTCGGGCAATAGCCCCGCAGCCCTAGATGCCCAGGGGGTGAAGAGCCGCATCCATCGAGCAGGGGACAGCGTCCTTCTGCGAACAGAAGGAACTCAGAGACAGGCTCTGCGGTCCGGGGCCCCCCACGGCATGACAATGCACAGGGACCCATCGACAAACGCAGGCCTCCCCCTAACGCCTGGGAAATTCCAGCCCAAGGAGGCAACAGAGAAAACAGTTGGTCCCACCATAGTCAGTCAAGGTTCAGAGATGGCCACGGCTACAATGAGGCCGACTCAGGCAGAGGGAATGCTAGTTGGAGGAATGAGGAGAGAGGTGGAGGCAGAAGCCCTCCACCTAGAGAAGACCGAAAAGTAGGTCATAATGTTGGGGGGCAGCCCAGACAAAATAACGTCTTTAGTCGGCTCGGAGCCAGCGAGCAGCGGCGAAGAGACGATGACTTGAGGGATGTACTCAACGACCGCCGAGAAAGGCACGATGAGTACATTCCTCTGGCACCAGAGGCCCCAGAAATTCCTGAAGTTGTTCAGGCTCAAATCGATGCCCTGAACCAGGCTGTGCAGCAGCTGGTCGGGGGGCGGACATCGCATATCAAGTATGATCGGAGGAGAGGCACCCCTTTCGTACAAAGGATTGCTGTGGCAGAAGCCCCCAGCAAGTTCAAGATGCCGACTCTGCCAAACTTTGACGGGTATGGAGACCCAATATCTCATGTAAACAAATTTGAGATACAGATGGACATTCAGGAAAGTCTCCAAAGATGCTCGCTGCAAGATCTTCCCAGCGACCCTTTCTGATGCCGCTCAGGAGTGGTTCTTTAAGTTCCCTCCTGCAAGTATAGTATCCTAGGAGATGTTCGTGAAGGAGTTTTACGGACAGTTCTACGCGGGTCGTGTGCACCCCAACGAGGCAAACAAACTAGTCGAGATATGCCAGAAAGAGGGGGAGCCTTTGAAGGAATACATTCAGAGCTTCATGCGAGCAGCAGCAGGAGCAAAGACTATGGGCGATGAAGGCAAGATGATGGCCCTAACCGCTGGGGTTAGGCGCCATTCTCCCCTCTGGAGTAGCCTTAGGAAGCATGGGGTTAAAAGTACCCAGGAGTTTTTAGATCGAGCTGATCGGTACATTAAGCTCGAAGACGCGATTGCCAATGAAGGCAAGTCGCCAGAAAAAGACAAGGGGCCCAAGGAAGAACCCGCCAATGGGTCTAAGCCCAATGGCAATGGCAAAGGCAACGGGAATGGCAACGAAAAGAATGGTGGAAAGCGGGCAAATGGCGAACCCTCGGCCTCCGAGAGTAAGCGCCCCAAAAATAATCGGTATGAATCGAAATTCACCAATTACACCGCCCTTGTTGAAAGCCAAGCGGAGGTTTTCCAAGCGACCAACTCAAGCATGCCCTACAGACGACCCGCACCCATAAGAAAAGATATCTCCAAGAGAGATTCAACAAAGTTCTGCCGTTACCATAACGACTACGGGCACGACACCAATGAGTGTAACCAGCTGAAGGACGAGATTCAGTTCCTGATAAGACAGGGACACTTAAGAAGGTATGTACGAGCTGTGGGAGGTTCTCAGCGAGAGGCTCAAGGTGGCAATGAGTCGGCGCCTGCACGCCAACGCTCGCCACCTTTACAGCCAGCTCCCATGGCAGGTACCCTACTCACCATCTGCGGAGGCCCACATCTTGCAGGAGATAGTGGAAAAGTGAGGGAACGATACGCTCGAACCCTACGCCACGACCAGGACATCGAGATGATGAGTGTCAAGGATCGTGCACCAAAAAAGGCTCGAACAGAGGAGGAACTGATCACCTTCTCTGACGACGACGCCCAACATGTGTGATTCCCACACTCCGATCCGCTGGTCGTGGATGTCCAAATCGCAAATATGATGGTGAAGAGGGTGTTGGTCGATACAGGAAGTTTGGTCAACATCCTATAAAAGTCCTTGCTGGAAAGGATGAAATTGTCCGTTAAGGACCTAGAGCCATTCAACCAAACCATTTATGGTTTTTCCGGAGAAGGGCTCGCCCCAGTGGGGTCAATTAGACTCCCAGTCACAGCAGGTACTGCGCCTGCTAACAGGACATTACTCACTACTTTTATAGTAGTTGATTGTCCTTCGGCGTATAATGCTGTGATAGGGAGACCAATTCTAGTTGACCTACGAGTCGTCACTTCTGTATGGCACCTCGCCATGAAATTCCCAACAGACGCAGGAGTAGGATGCATATTGGGAAACCAAAGGGAGGCGAGAGAATGCTACAACGCCTCGATCACCAAGGAAAAAAAGGGTGTACCGAGGAATGCCGCCGGGAAGGAGTTGCAAATGGCAACTGATGTTCAAGCCCGCTCAGATGATAATCTCACCAAATAGGGCATTGCCCAAAGTGAGGATAGAGACTTAGATCCTCGCTTTGGGGATTTCAAAGAAGAAGTAGGACCCCTCGAAGACCTTGAAGAGGTCCAACTCGATGAGGAAAATTCGACCAGAGTTGTGAAAGTTGGTAAAAACTTAGAGACAACAACAAAACAAGCACTGGAGGAGTTCTTAAAGAGGAACCAGGATGTCTTTGCCTGGTCGCATAAAGACATGGTTGGGATAGATCTTGCAATCATCAGCCATATCCTGAACATTGACAAAAGCTTTCCACCTGTGCAGCAGAAAAGAAGGCTGCTCGACAAAGACCGATCAAAAGCTTTGAAGGAAGAAGTCGAGAAGCTGAAGGAGAATGGGTCAGGGTGGCGTTTTATCCATCGTGGGTCTCCAATCTCGTACTCGTGCCCAAGCCGACTGGCAAGTGGCGTACATGCGTGGATTTTACAGATTTCAATAAAGCCTGCCCCAAAGACTGTTTCCCACTCTTGAGGACCGACCAGCTGGTCGATGCCACTACAGGACACGAGATCCTCTCATTCATGGATGCATACTCTGGGTATAATCAGATCAGTATGCATCCCCCTGATGAGGATCACACTAGCTTTCAAACCGATACCAAGCTCTACTATTACAAAGTGATGCCCTTTGGTTTTAAAAACGCTGGTGCGACTTACCAGAGACTTGTCAACCACATGTTTAAGGAGGTGATCGGTGCAAACATGGAGGTTTACGTCGACGACATGCTGGTTAAGTCGAAGAAGGCGGAAGGACATGTAAGGGATTTGTAGGAATGCTTCAACATCCTGAATAAATATAGGATGAAGCTAAATCCCCTTAAATGTTCCTTCGGAGTAGGATCAGGGAAGTTCTTGGGATTCATAGTTAACTTAAGAAGAATTGAAGCTAATCCCGAGAAGATAAAAGCCCTGATCGAGATGAAGTCGCCAGTGAAGATTAAGGATGTCCAAAGCCTGACCGAGAGAATTGCTGCTCTCAGTGGATTTATTTCAAAATCAACGGACAAGTGCGTCCCATTTTTCAATCTACTCAGAGGCAATAAGAAATTTGAATGGACAGATGAGTGCGAACATGCCTTTCAAGCACTAAAAACACATATGGCGCAGCCACCCATTCTGTCGAAGCCGATAGATAAAGAGACTTTGTTCATCTACCTGGCGATCACGGATTACGCTGCTAGTGTTGTTCTAGTGAGAGAAAAAGAAGGTGTGCAGAAGGTTGTCAATTACGTAAGCAAAAGGTTGATCTGAGCAGAATTGAGATATCCCCCCATCGAAAGGTTAGCCTACTGCTTAGTATTGGCCTCTAGGAAGTTGTGGCCTTACTTCTAAGCCCATTCGATTACGGTATTGACCGACCAGCCTCTTCGGCAAGTCCTGCAAAAGCCAGAGGCTGCCGAAAGATTACTAAAGTGGGCAGTCGAACTCAGGCAGCTCGACATATCTTACCTGCCGCGTGCAGTGATAAAGGGACAAGCCTTAGCTGACTTCATCACCGAGTTCATAGAGCCCGCGTGTGGCGAGCAGATTAAGGAGCCCAGCGAGCTTGAATGTCAAATCCAAGCACCCTCGTGGAAATTGTTCACAGACGGATCATCTAACGAATCCCACGCAGGAGCAGGAGTGATATTGATAACGCCGGAAGGGCATCAATTTCACTGTGCAATAAGATTTGACTTCACTGCCTCCAACAATGAGGCTGAATATGAAGCATTGCTAGCTGGATTGCGGTTAGCCAAGGATATGAACATAAAAACGCTTGACGTCTATAGTGATTCTCAGCTAGTCGTGAATCAAATCTTGGGAGAATATCAGGCGCGAGGATTGAAGATGGTCGCCTATCTCAATAAAGCAAAGGATCTGTTAGCCCAGTTCGACAGATACACTCTCCAGCAAGTGCCTCGTGATCAGAATTCCAACGCGGATGCTTTGGCGAAATTGGCAAGTGCAAAAGATGCTGATACTCTGAACATAGTACCAGTCGAGCGACTATTCGTGCCCAGCATCCAAGCAACAGAAACCACTCTGGTCATCCAGATGACGGATACATGGATGGCACCATATGTAATGCCCTGGCTACCCCAGAACAGTTACGGTGATCGGTGAACCAGAAATTTGACCCGCTACCCGAGTCCTTTGGTTAAAAACGTGATCTAGGTGTCATTAACAGGTTAAGGTGTAAAACCAGTAAAAAGGGAAGGGCACTTTTCATTAAGTAAATAAACTGCTCATGAGCCTTTTAAAATGTTTACAAGTAGTTCATGTTACAAAAGAGTTGCTACAGTTCCATATATACAATCCCCGCCGGCCTAAGCGGCAAAAATAGGGTAAACCCCTAGTCCCTCTGAGAACTCCTTGACCGTGGCGGTCAAGCGGCCCTGTATGTACATCACATCGCCCAAGCTCTCCACTCAGGGTTGGCCAAGCTTTTCCTTTCCTTTACCTGCACCACGTAGCACCCATGAGCCAAGGCCCAGCAAGAAAACATAACAAAACATGATATAATATCAACAACGATCATAATAACCACTCAGGACTATCAGTCCAACAAATAGGTGACAATAGCTAAAAGTCACAGTAATGAGCATCGCTCCCTCTTGCCATGTGACGATAGGGTCACCAGGGCTTAACTGAATAGTGATTCGTTTATAAGTTCGTTTAGGACAGGTGCATGGTGATTAGTCACCAACATAACCTTCCTCACGACTCTGGAGTCGAAGCTATGGACAACGTCCCTTAGCCATGTGACAGACAGTCACTGGGGTCTCATACCTTGGCTATATTCATCTGGTTGTAAGCCAGGCAAGCGCTCATAAGTTTCTCGACCCTAGGGTCGGTCTGGCATTAATGCTATAGAGCCATTCAATGCATGATTCTCGACTTTAGAGTCGGTCCCTGACTAGTCAGTGTCTCAAGCAGGTAATCAGCTTTCAATAGCATTTAATATGCAATCCATGTCCACGTATATCAACTAACATGCCTCAAGTATCAAACCATGCATGTCATATACCTATACAGGGTGCAACTGTATTCAAACACTGTTTTCTTACCTCTGGTTCAAGTGAGAGTAATTATATGAACGACCCCTGAGAACGATCAACCTTTAAATTCCTCGACGGTCACCTGGTCATAACCAAAATATAGGATTCATCAATAAAAATGATAACCGGGGTTTCCCAAACCAAATCCCAGCCCCCGAGACCTCAAATACTACCCAACCGGGTACTAGGTCCAACCCCGAGGCCTATGGTTTGAATCCCTAAGCTAAAAACCACCTTTTAGCAATTTTGGCCCTATGGGTCGCGGCCCCCAAAAGCCGTGCCGCGGCACGCCCCAAACAGAAAGCCCCCCCCCCCCTTCTACCAGACGCTCATGCGCCGCGGCACGCTAAAGCCGTGCCGCGACACCCAGCCCAGGAAGCAAGAACACCCAACCTCGAACCAGTTTTCTCCCTGAGCTCCTTCCTCTCAAACCAACCCCTCAAACCAACATAGAACCACCTTCAAACATGTAATTAAACCCCCAAACAACACCCTTAGCTCACTCACACCAAACCCCAATCAAACTAACATTAAAACCCTCTTTGATTCACACTTTCCACAACCAAAACTCATGATCTAAGAACTAAAACGAAAACATAGTATATGTAAAAACTAGTGGCTAAAAGCTTACCTTAAGCTCAGGTTATGGTGCTCTTCAACAATGAAACACTCTCCCAAGGTACCAAGGCTTGGCTTCCAAGCTCAAATCCTCAACAAGCCCACAAAATCTCACAAGGAAGATGAAGGAAAAGAAGGTACGGGAAGGGAAAGAAATCACCTCTGTTTTATTCTACAGCCTTCAAGTCACTTAGTCATATATATCCTCCCCTAAAAATACCAAAATACCCCTTATGTCATCTTAAGCCTCCAAAGCCTCCCTAAGGGCAAAATTGGTACATTCCGCTAAACCCGTTAATTATAACTAACGCTCCCCATTTCCCGCTAATCTCAAAATCCTCCAACACCAATATTTCATAACCCGTTACCCTAAAATCCCCAGTAACGCTATAACCTTTAAATTCACTCCGAGACTCACCCCGAGCCCCGAGCTCAAACCTGTTATGACCAAACCGATAAATCATGTTTAAAGATCGTCTCATGTCGGAATTCTCGAACCAATCCACATTATAATGTGGTCTCACAATATATCATTAACATACAACAAATTTTCAATTATACCCTCAACGGGCCAAATTACCATAATACCCCTGTAACCAAATGTGGACTCACAAACATGCATTTAACATCATATGATAATATAATTCTTATAAACATGCATAAACACATTTAATGGCATAATTAAACAGTTATGGCCCTCCCGGCCTACTAATCCGGCCATTAACCATAATAGGGAAACCGAGGCATTACACCATATGTAGAGTATCTATCAAGTAGTGTGCTGCCAGCGGACAGAAACAAAGCTAGGACCCTTCAGCGGCAAGATGCTAGGTATATCCTGGTCGATGGAATCCTGTACCGAAGGGGATACTCACTGCCACTCCTCAGATGTATTACAAAGGAGAAAGCCAAAGAGTTGATGAAGGAGATACACGAAGGCTTTTGCGGGGACCACGCTAGGGGGCAAAGCCTGTCAAAAAAGATCCTAAGGCGGGGATAATTCTGGGCAACCATGAATGAAGACTCAATGGAGTTCATGCGAAAATGTGACAAGTGTCAAAGGTTTCCTAAAATCCCGTGAGCATCTCCCAATGAGTTAAAGTAGATGCAGAGTCCATGGCCCTTTGCAGTTTGGGGAGTAGATCTAATCGGATCTTTGCCTACGGGGAAAGGTGATGTAAAGTATGTAGTGGTTGCCGTCGACTACTTCACCAAATGGGCCGAAGCTGAGCCACTCGCGACCATAACGACGAAGAAAGTGCTTGAATTCGTAATAAAAAACATCATCTGTCGCTATGGATTACCCAAAAAAAATAGTCTCAGATAACGACACCCAGTTTGACAGTGATCTATTCACGGACTTCTGCAAACGTCACGACATTATCAAAAGTTTTTCTTCAGTCGCTCATCCCCAGGCGAACGGGCAAGTCGAAGTAGTTAACAAAATGCTGAAGGATACACTGAGGAAAAGACTTGAAGAAGCTAAGGGAGCATGGCCAGAACAGTTGCCTAAAGTCCTCTGGTCGTACAGAACTTCCCACCGAATAGCAACACGTCATACCTCGTTTTCCTTGGCATACAGGTATGAAGCCATGTTGCCTGTCGAGTTGGATCCACCCTCGCACCCCAGATTAGCATACGACCATGATTCTAACAGCCGGCTACTGATGGAATCCTTGGACTCAATTGATGAAAGGCGTGAACAAGCCTAGCTCCGAGTAGCTACATACCAGCAGAAGGTCGCCCGGTATTTCAACTCTAAAGTGCGAGAAAGAAAATTCAATGTTGGAGACCTTGTGCTCCGAAGAGTTTTCCTTAACACCCACGACCAAGCTGCTGGAGTACTCGAGCCAAATTGGGAAGGGCCTTACCAGATTGACGAAGTCCTTCACCCAGGCACTTATAAACTTGCACGCTTAAACGGAGATCTCGTTCCTCGATATTGGAATGGAGAACACCTGCGCAAGTATTATCAATGAACAGTTCTTCATAAAGAATTGGCTTGTACAACTTTTACTTTTTACAAGTATTGTGTAAGATCTTATTGATCACTTGTAAAGACAAGTTTAGTCCATTTACTACGAGAATAAAAGGGACTGTGCTCAGCCAGTCATTTCTTGCCAACTATTGTATTTATTACAAGTATTTGCTCATTATGTGTGTTGTTTTGCTGTATTATAATTCTAATCACATTGCTACGAGCAGTAACGTTCGGGCAGGTTCTAGTCAAGGCAAGTGACCAAGGACCTAAAGCTCTCCGATCACTTGGGGGGCATGCAAGGTACAAGTAAGCAAAGCATATCGTTGAAAGGTATGTAAACACATGAGCAAAATAAGTGAAAGCATGCTAGGGCACTTAGAGTATTTTTCAAAATTTTGATATTTTGTTAAATCAAACCAAAGTGCTATGCTAAGTTCGGTCATGCGAACAAATAGATGTTATAATAATATGCAAATATATTATAATATCAAAGCGATCCATTTACACCGCAAGCAGTAACTGCTTGGATGTAATTGTTCAGAGTAAAAGTAAGAGCTGCCCGTGCAGCAAACCAAAAAAATATATTGTCTTTACATCACGACCCGTAGGTCGTGTAGTTAAAAAAGAAAGAAATATAAAAAGAAAAGACTAAGGAGCTTGAGGAGCTGGAGGATCCTGGGGAAGATTCTGATCAACAACACCCGTAGCTTCGTTGTCTGCACCCTCCATCCCGACAACCAGCGAGATTTCGGGGGAAGCAGGGACCCTCAATCTTTCTTCTTCAGTCAACTGAGCCACGCAGCGAGCCAGCTCAGCTTCCCTCGCATTCTCAGGAAGGTAGTCAAAATTGGCACCCTGATTGTGCTTCCAGAAATCGTAGAAGCACCTCAGGGTGGCATTTTTGTACCTCTCCAAGTTGCTGGCATTGGTCTTCTCCAAGTCCTCAACCCGACCCTCCAAATCTCTAGTTTTCTACCTGCTCGCGATCAAGTCGATCTCGAGCTGTTTAGCCGTTTTGAAGTTAAAACGGTTGGACTCCTTGTATTAGTCCCTTTGCTCGCGGGCTTTCTCTAGAGACTTCAGCTTCTCCTCCAACTCCTTAGCCAGTTGGGCCTTTTCCTCAGTCACCGCCGCCAGCTGATCAGCATGTCTGGCCTCAACAGCTTTGAGTTCATCCTCGTGCCGTTGCTCCGAGGTCCTGGCCTGCTCGGTGACAGCACCCAGGCGGATGCGGCCGGCAATAAGGGTTAGCATGGCCTGCAGTCAAAACAAAAATTAGACAAACAATAAACTAACGAAGACCTATTTTCACAAAAAGAGATGACTTACACTAGTGAACTCGTTTAGGGCACGGTTCAAAATTGGGTTAACACCCATCATCTCCGTAGCAGCCATTGCCTCTCGGCAGCGTTCATGCTTCATGATCTTGGTGACCCTCTCCTTGATCAGCTTGAAGGCGTGGCCAACCATCAAGTTCCCGGTTGAGGCAGGATCTTCCTGCTGAGCTTGGTCAGATGGGGCATCGGGAGAAGGAGTCGACCTAGCTGCAGCAGATGGAGTCTGCTGCTCGCGGGGAGAAGGCGGAGTCGCTGTGGCAGAGGGCCTATCCTCCGAAGGGCCTGCGTTCCAGGCCTTCTTCACCTGAGGCGCTTTGCTACTCTCCCCAGTATGTCTCTTACTGGTTTTCTTCTTGCTTGGAGGAGCAGCGGCAGCCTCTGGGGTGCTGTAAAGATCGAACACATTGGTGGAGTCCATGCTTGAAAAGCAAGAACAAAGTCAAATAGTAAGATATCATGAATAGCCAAACACATTACATCAGAAAAAGAAATAAAAAAGGATTGTAAAGTCCAATACCCGAGCTATTATTACTAGTCGCTACACTACAGACTCTACTAGTCTTACACTCATTCTTTGACACGAAGAAGTCTGGCCCTAAGTGTGGAGCATATTTAAAATTATCATCCCTGTCGAATAGATGACAGGGAATTGGCAAAATGTCTAAATACGAAATAACTATACCGTTGTCATCCGACGAATTATCAGAGAGGTCGGCAGGCTCGGTGGCCTTTTGCTTTCCTTTCCCTAAGGGGGCCGAGGGCCTCTCTGCTCGAGGAGTGCCAGCAGGCTCCCTGATCGTGACCCCAGTCGGTCTCCTCCATGGAGGTGACGCTTGAGGTTGCTGCTCGGGTTCCTCTTCGACGCAAGCACTCCCTGCCGAGGGCCCCCTCGTGTCCGGTTGAGGGGCCCAGAGGCCAGCCAACCTAAGTTTATCCTCTGTAACCAGATTCTTGACACTCTTTTCAGCATCAGTCATGCTGGCTAAGAGTGTCGATCTCGACTCCATGCCCGGAGTTGGGTTTGATCGCAACCACGGGCCTGGAAGACATCAAAAGTTTAAGACATTGTGGAGGAAAACACTAAGTGAAGAAGTCAGCCAGCAATACGAAAGTTTTACCTCCTCGTGCGAAAGCCAGGTTGTCCGCGGCCATGTCAGCCGTAAGGAAGAACTCTTGGTAGTACCTCCCCATGTTTGAGATGTGGGTCGTATCAGTCAGGAAAGTGCGCCCAGTTTCTTGATGACAAAGGTGGAAGAACCCCGTGCCTTCATGGTTGGGGTTAGATTTGAGGTCGAACAAGTAGTTGACCTCATGAGGCGATGGCACGAGCCATTTTTTCTAGCTATACAGGATATAGAGTGCAGCAAGCATCCTATATCCATTCGAGGTTATTTGAAAGGGGGCAACTCCAAAATAGTTGGCCACCCCTTGAAAGAATGGGTGAAGAGGCAAGGTGGCCCCTGCCTCAATATGAAATCGCGACCAGGTGCTATAGGCGCCTCCAGGCAGATTAGCCCTTTGGTCTGGGTTGGGCTTGACTAAGGTCACCCCTGGTGTTATACTTAAAAAATTGGAGAATGCATCCTAGGAGGCTAAGGAGAATGCATTCTAGGAGAGCTAAGGGGAGTGGTCCTAGGAGACCCCAAGGAGGATGTGGTCCTAGGAGACCCCAAGGGAGTGGTCTTAGGAGACCCCAAGGAGAAAGTGGTCTTAGGAGACCACAAGGAGAAAGTGGTCTTAGGAGACCCCAAGGGGGATGTGGTCCTAAGAGACCCCAAGGGTGTGTAGGAGGCAAGCCTCCCAAGGTTTCCTAAGTGTTGGCTCGAACGTGTCCAAGGTAAGTAGCTAAGGAGGAGGAGTCTCATGCAAGAGAATGGAGACTTAGATTTTGATAAGGAGAGCCTATACAATGTTCGATCGGACATGTTTGGGAGATGCTAAAGGAGGTTGCCTCAATGTTGTCCAAGGTGAGGTGCCAAGGAGGTTGCCTCGGACCACCTTGGTCTGAGGAGAAGCCAAGGAGATTGGTTCAAGGAGGAACATGGCATTCTAGAGGAGAGTGTCATGTTAGAGGAGAGAAGTGCATGTCCTACCACCATGCACGTTCAACCCACGAAAACATGTCCTACCACCATGCACGTCCGACCAACACTTGCATGAGTGGTCAGTAGGAGGTGGATCAACTAGCTAGAGGAGACTAAGTCAAGATTCCCAGAGACAGCTTCAACAACATACGCGGGAATCTCTCATTCTTCCCACAAATGGGGGGTTTGTTACATTTCGAATTTTGAATGTTTAAATGTAATAAATGTAATAAATATAATAAAATATCCCTATCATAAGGGGATATCAGTTGAGGATTCCAGGCCTATAAATAGAGAGCTTATGGGATGAGAGAGGGGTTTTTCTTCTGCTTCTTCTTTCTAGAGAGAGAAAATTGGGACTGTGTATTCTAGAGAGAGAAAGTTGGGTCTGAGTATTCTAGAGAGAGAATTCTTGTATTTTTGCCATCTGTACTGAAGAAACTCAGTTGGCTCAGTCCATCTGATCTTGAGTACAGATCTATAAATCATAACTCTAAGTGGATTAGGCTATTACCGACAATCGGGGCTGAACCACTATAAAAATCTCCTGTGTTATTTATTTTTCTTGTTTAAACCGTCTGTGTCGTTTTTATTCTCTTGAAGGCTTGTCGTATTTGACGTTATCACGTCGTTGGCTAAAAACGCAGTCAACACCTGGCACACTGTATTTCCTTAAGTAGTTGGCGATCATTCTGATCGTCACCCTACTTTCAGAGACTACATACCACTCAACATCCGGCTGAATGGCGTGTCGAGGGCGGGCATGTCTTTGGATGTTTGGGTTGGGAGCATTTTCATCTCGACCACTGGTCGAGGGAGCCTATTATAGTACTATTATCCATCGTTTGTATTGCTTTCTTCTTCTAAGGTCTATGAAACTCAGGAACCCTAGTTCTTTGATCACACCTTTGGAGCTCAATACTAATAATAGTATTAAGTGGACGTAGGTCATTAGGTCATTACCAATCACTGGGGCCGAACCACTCTAAATCTCTGTGTTCTTTATCTTTCCATTAGATCATTTTCTCAAGCTCTATATTACTTTATGTACGCCCTAATTCTCCAACGGGCTATTTGCGAGCTGAGGTATGGCATAATTATTTATCAGCCACGTGGGTGACATGTACCCGGAGCTGCTGTTACCAGGTCCCACCTCTTTAGCTCGAGGTAACCAAAGGCTTACTAAGGTTACTAAGGAGTCGGGTCAGAAGTATGGACACCGCGGGCTAAGAAGACCTCCAGTTCGAGGTACAAGCTTGAGTTGGCAACTGTGACCCCTTATAAAGTCAACCACGCAATATAAACGTGCATATATCAGACATCACGTGTCTAATATATCCCTGAATTCTCGGACACGCAGCATAAACGTGCGTGTTCAAGCACCCACGACTGGGTTGGGCCGTGCGACCCATTACCCCCCTTACCTATTGATTAGACCACACTTCATTTGTCAGGTTGTAGGAATTAATCATGAATGTCACAGAAGTTACATGATGGGTAAGAAGGTCATGGGATGGCCCCCTTGCCAACCCCCAGGTGCCCTCTCCTATAAATATGGAGACCCTGGGAGTTGCAAAGGGTTGGATTCTATTGTGTAAAGAAATACCATGTAGAGAATACCAGAAAACTAGCAATAATATTGGCTGGTGGAGTAGAAGGATTTTAACCTTTGAACCACCTAAAAAAGTATTCGTATCACCATTTTATTTCAAGATCATTCATCTGTTACGGTTCATTACTTAGCACTAATCCCATTCTCTTATTCTATTAATTACCTGTTGGCGAAGAAACGCGTCAATAGATTGGTGCTATCGCAAATACCTAACCATGGTGGTCACTCGCTCAAGACATGGCAACGAGGCGGACCAACATGATGGGCAGGAGGCCCATCATGCCGCCATCTCCGATGATCGGAACCCTGAGGTTCAACAGCGGCCGGGCAAGAAGCCAATAGGCCAAGATGACACTGGAAGTTTGGCACCCCGACCACGTAATCCGAACCCAGATTTTTACACGGCGGTAGAAATGGAGAATGCACAGCTAAGGAGTCGGCTGCCCGACCCCTTCGAACCCAGAAAACCCACTATTTTTAACAATCAAACCTCACTCAAATCCACCCAAAACCATCCTAATGATACAATTCAACTATCATAAACATCCTAACCAGCAGATTAAGGAGGTGTTGGCCTGACTACCCCCTTTTACAACCAACGCTAACGTCGGAAAGAGGCAAGGTGAGACTCGTAAGTCCCGCCGGGGTAATCGGTCCAGGCCTAGCTGGTCGGTCAGACCCCCAACATCAAACTCTACTCCCTCATCGCACCACCGAGAGACCATCTTTGAAGAACTACCTAGGGCCGAGCAACAGTATAGCCGATCGGTCTGAACTTCAACTCCCAACTCACTTCCACCCTCGAGTGCGCCCAGGAGGGCTCGAGGGAATTCTCGAAGGAGATCCAAGGAGGGCTCACAGCGACAGCCCGCCCCAATCAGCCATCCTGCGCCTCGCTCAGACCGCCGAGCACAGGACCCGACAGAGGGTAGAGCGGAGCGGCCCCTACCTAACCTAATCCGCCCTAACGGGACCAGGATTGCATCCCCAGTCAGGCATCCTCCCTCACCGATAAGATATCCGTCTCCTCCTCGGCCAGTTTGAGATATTCCAGCTTATGGGAGTAGTAGGAGAAATCCACCTTCCGCAGGGCCTTCCTATCGTAGCAGGGCGCCCAGAGAAGTCCCGAATCCTCCTCCCTAGAGGCGGGCTCCGAGCTTCTCAAATGGGAGCTATTGGACCGGAAGCCGTCGAAGTGACCTTTTTGGCGGAGACCTGCGCCAACGCTTGAGCTCGGCGCAGAGTCCTCAAGACGCCCCAAGGGACGACCTCCGAGATTGTCTGAACTCCCAAAGAGGAGACCCGGCGGGAAATGGCAGCCGTGCTCGCCCAAGGGAAGACTTGTCCGAGGTACGCGACAGCAGGAATGTCCCATATAACCTATCTCAAGATAGGAGGGACAATAACCCGCCAAACGTGTACAATGGATCCGGAGCTATTGAACAGCCCCGGAACAACCAAGGAAATCAAGACAAAACCCTTGAGCGCCTGGCTCAGATGGAGGAGCTAATGAGGAAGCTCCTGTCAGAGAAAGAAAAAGACGAATATGATTCAGAGGATGAACTTGAGCTCTTCGCCCCCAGCATAACGGCGACGACGTATCCACCTGGGTATCGTATGCCGCACTTGTCCAAATTCAATAGAGACGGGGATCCGTCAGATCATTTGGGTATGTTCAATACCTTGATGATGGCCCACAACATCGGCCCCGAGCTGAGATGTTTAATATTTCCCTCCACCTTAACTGGGGCGGCCAGACAGTGGTTCAAACAGAGTAAGAAACAGTCAATCAACTCGTGGAAAACTTTCTCTACTAACTTCAAGAGAGCATTCTGAGCTTCCCAGGCTACCCGCATCAAGGCCGACACCCTGGCAAACGTACGACCGCAACCCAACGAGCCTCTGAAGGCTTACCTGAGCAGATTCGCGAACGTCGCTGCTCGGGCCAGAGACGCAGATGATAGCTCTAAGCTCATGGCTTTGAGGACTGGAATCCTCGTCGGAGGGGGACTCTAGAATGAGATACAAAGGAAGGGAGTCATCTCCGTAAACGAATTCCTAAATAAGGCCCAGGGGTGGATCAACCTGGAGGAGGCGCAAGCCTCAGCTGCAGGAACCAGCCAAGTCCCTGAGCAGCCCGCTGGAGTGGGAACGGAGGTCGTGACAGCAACCCAGACCGTTACACAGAATAACCAGTTTGGTGGAGGCAAGAGAAAGGGGAGCAGCGAGGGCAACCAGCACGGCCCATAGAAGAATAAGTCCATAGAAAAATTTAAGCCAGTCTACGCGACTTATACGGAGGTTACCCACTCTAGGGAGAACATCTTCCTAGCAAACTCTGCTCGCCTCCCCTGGAAGAAGCCGGAGCCGTTAAAGCACCAGAAGGGAAAGCGAGACCCTTCCAAGTTTTGCTGGTTCCACAACGACGTTGGCTACAATACTGATGACTGTAGACACCTGAAGGATGAGATCAAAACTCTCATCAGAGCCGGACCTTTGGCTCAGTATGCACGGAATAGAGTTCCCGCAGGCCATCCAGCTCCGGAAGTCCCGGTCAATCAGCCCGGGTCTCGGGTAGATCAGGACGTCCCTCCTCCCGTGATAGGAGGAGAAATCTCCACGATCTCTGGAGGTCCTCATTTGGCTGGCACGAGCCGAGGTGCCCAAAAGAGGTACGTCAACAAACTTAAGGCTCATAATGGAGTGGAGTTCATCCCCGAGCAGCATCTGCCAAAGAAGCAACGATTGGAGAGGCAACCAATCAGTTTTAATGAAGAAGATGCCAGCCACGTCCAGTTCCCTCATAACGACCCTCTGGTCGTAGCAGTGCAGCTCGCTAATCAGAGGGTTAGAAGAGTGCTGGTCGATAATGGAAGCTCAGTAAACCTACTATTCCGGTCCACGATGGAGAAGATGGGTTTATCTGTCACCGAGCTGAAAGCCACCTCCATTATGCTTTATGGATTCTCTGGAGAAGGATCGGCAGCAATAGGGACGACCGAGCTGGTGATCACCTTAGGAGAGGGACCTCGGACAGTCTCAAAACTCCTCGAGTCCATGGTCATCGACTGTCCCGCCGTGTACAATGCCATTTTAGGTCGACCTACACTTATAGCTTTTGAAGCCATTACCTCCATCCGCCACCTCGCATTGAAATTCCCCTCTTCCACGGGGATATGCACGGTCCGTGGCGATCAACTTGCTGCCAGGGAATGCTACAGCATTTCCATGAAGGGAAAATTAAAACTCGGACAGTTAACGATGACCGTCCAGGATAGAAATGAGGAATCTCGGGAACCTTTGCCTAATCCTGAGATTGAAAAACCTCAAAGCACCGAAGGGGAAAGTATCGCCCTAAGTGATGATATAGACCCAAGAATAGGCGAGGATAAGTTTGAGCTCCAAGCTATCGAAGAGCTCGAGGAGGTAAAAATCGATCCACAGAATCCCGCACGGGTGGTTAAGCTCGGGAAAAACCTCTATGGCAAGAGGAAGGCGGAGCTGGTCAAGTTCCTGCAGGAGAACCTGGATGTGTTCGCATGGTCACATGAGGACATGGTGGGAATCAGTCCAAGCGTTATCATGCACACCCTCCATTTAGATAAGAGCGTGCCTGCGAAGTCCCAGAAACAGAGGCGCCTGAGAACAACTCGAGCTGAAGCCTTAGAAGAAGAAGTAGCCCGGCTCAAAA
Source organism: Humulus lupulus (assembly GCF_963169125.1). NCBI lineage: Eukaryota > Viridiplantae > Streptophyta > Magnoliopsida > Rosales > Cannabaceae > Humulus > Humulus lupulus. Next base: position 71,194,396 of record NC_084798.1, read on the forward strand.
AGTGCAGCTTTATCCGCGAAGCTAAGTTCCCGATCTGGGTCGCCAATCCTGTGTTGGTCCCGAAGCCCAACGGGAAGTGGCGGACCTGCATCGACTTCTCCGATCTGAACAAAGCTTGCCCCAAAGATTGTTTTCCCTTGCCAAGGATCGACCAATTGGTGGACGCCACGGCGGGGCACGAGCTCATGTCCTTTATGGATGCGTACTCGAGCTATAATCAGATCGCCATGAATCCAGCGAACCATGAGCACACTAGCTTCATGACCCCAACTAATGTTTATTGTTACAAGGTCATGCCGTTCGGGCTGAAGAACGCCGGTGCTACATACCAGAGATTGGTGAACAGGATGTTTGCCAACCAAATCGGGAAGAACATGGAAGTGTACGTTGACGACATGCTGGTCAAGTCGAAAACTACCGATAACCATGTTTCCGACCTGGAGGAATGCTTCAAGATACTAAGAGAATACGGCATGAGGCTTAACCCGCAGAAGTGCACTTTCGGGGTCGCGTCTGGAAAATTCCTGGGTTTCATTGTCAACACTAGAGGAATCGAGGCGAACCCCGATAAGATCAGGTCGTTGCTCGAGCTTCCCTCACCACGGTCGTGAAAGGACGTTCAAGGCCTGACAGGAAGGGTGGCAACCCTTAATCGATTTATTTCTAAATCCACCGACAAGTGCCTGCCATTCTACAACCTGCTCCAGGGGAATAAGAAGTTCGAGTGGACAAAGGAGTGCGAACGTGCCTTCCTCGACCTGAAAGCACATCTAGCTGAGCCACCCATATTGTCCAAACCAATGGCAGGAGAGCCTCTTTTCCTTTACCTAGCTGTTACAGAAGATGCAGCTAATGCCGTATTGGTCCGAGAAGAAGACCGGGTTCAAAAACCAGTCTATTACATCAGCAAGAGGCTTCTCAGAGCTGAGTCCCGATATCCGTTGATGGAAAATATGGCGTTCTGTCTCATCACGACCTCCCGAAAAGCTCAGGCCATATTTCCAATCCCACTCAATACACGTCATAACCGATCAACCTTTAAGGCAGGTTTTGCAAAATCCTGAAGCATCGGGACATTTGTTGAAGTGGGCTATTGAGCTCAGCCAGTTCGAGATTTTGTACACTTCGCGAACTGCGATAAAAAGCCAGGCCCTGGCTGATTTTGTGGCAGAATGCACAGGATTCCGAGAAGATCCTGTGGAAGATTCGCCCAGGTCACCTCGGCCCAGGCGTCATGGAAGATCTTTGTAGATGGCTCATCTAATGAGAACGGCTCTGGGGCGGGAATCATTTTGATATCCCCAGAAGGACATAGATTCCACTCGGTGTTGAGATTCAGATTCAAGGCTTCCAACAGTGAGGCCGAATACGAAGCTTTACTGGCCGGGCTAAGGGTGGCCCAAGAGCTGAAAGCCAGCTCCGTTCAGTGCTTCAGCGATTCCCAGCTCATGGTAAACCAGGTGCTAGGTGAATATCAAGCACGGGGAACCAAGATGGCTACTTACCTGGCCAAGGTAAAAGTCGAGCTGTCCGCATTTAAACGGGGCTCAATCGAGCATATACCTCGGGAGCAGAACGCCAACGCGGACGCCCTCGCCAAGCTCGCTACCTCCGGGGAGACGGAAACTTTGGGGTTAGTACCGGTAGAGTTCTTGGAGAAACCAAGCATAGAAGAAGTCGGGGCGGAGGTCGAGATAATCGACGCCAAACTGACCTGGATGACCCCCATCCTCGAATATCTCACCGAAGGAAAGTTACTGGAAGAGCGTAATGATGCAAGGCGGGTACTTTACCAAGATCCAAGATATACGGTGGTAGATGTTCTATTATACCAGCGTGGGCACTCCTTGCCTCTCCTGCGATGTGTTCTGCCAGACGAAGCAAAGACCATTTTGCAAGAAGTGCACGAGGGTTTTTGCAGAGATCACACTGGGGGGGGGGGGGGGGCAAAGTTTGGCCATAAAAATCTTAAGGCAAGGATATTACTGGCCCACTCTATCAAAGGACTCGATCTCTTACGTCAAGAAATGTGACAAGTGCCAGCGATTTGCCATAGTTGCCCGAGCTCCCCCAGTCGAGCTGAAGATGATCTCGTCCCCGTGGCCATTCGCGGTTTGGGGAATCGACTTGGTTGGCGCCCTCCCTACTGGAAAGGGAGGGGTCCGTTACGAGTGTGGTGGCTATCGACTACTTCACCAAGTGGGCTGAGGCAGAACCCTTGGCAACAATCACTTCCAAGAGAGTCCTCGACTTCGTGGTCAAAAACATTATCTGTCGGTTCGGGCTGCCAAAAAAGATCGTATCAAACAATGGGATGCAGTTCGACAGCGACCTCTTCACCGAATTTTGTGAAAGGTACGTCATTGTGAAAAGCTTCTCCTCCGTGGCCTACCCCCAGGCAAATGGGCAGGTCGAGGCCATTAATAAGACACTAAAGGCGAGCCTTAAGAAGAGACTGGACGAAGCCAAGGGAGTCTGGCCAGAACAGCTCCCCCAGATACTGTGGGCATACCGAACCTCGCATCAAACTCCTACGGGTCATACTCCTTTCTCCCTAGCTTTTGGGAGTGAGGCAGTTCTTCCTATCGAGATAAAGGTATCTTCGCATAGAGTCCGGGCGTATGACCAGGATCGCAATCACGAAGTGCTTTATGCATCCCTCGACCTGATTGATGAAAGACGAGAAGATTCGCAGCTCCAACTCGCGCATTACCAACAGAAAATCACTCGTTATTTCAACTCAAAGGTCAAGAAACGTGCCTTTAGCATTGGCGACCTGGTCTTCCGGAGAGTCTTTTTAGCCAGTAAGGACCCCAAAGATGGAGTATTGGGACCGAACTGGGAAGGGCCATACCAAGTAATCAAGGTCATAAAGGAAGGAACCTACAAGTTAGCTCGGCTAAATGGAGAAGCAGTTCCACGGACTTGGAACGCCATCCATTTGAAGAAATATTATCAGTAATACCCTTGTAAGGCTTACTCAGAAAGGCCATTTTTTGTTTATTAAGCAATGAGAATTAAATCTTTTTTCATTATTGCGTATATTTGCGAATGTAATCTCAAGTAACCACGAAAGACCCTTTCCTAATTACTTGGGGGGGCATATGGTGCCTGGATACAACCAGGTCGCCTTAAAGACTTAGAAGTTTATTCAAATCGATTGATCAATGTTTTTTTTTAAAAAAAAAGCACGAGATATTGATAAAGGATTAACGCAAACTAAGTCATATCCTGGATATAACCAGGTCGTCCTAAAACTTAGAAGTTAGTTCAAATTGATTAATCGGTGTTTTTCTTAAAAAGCACAAGATATTAATCAAGAATTAAGGCGAACTAAGTTTTCAAATTTACGTCCTGGACGTAACCAGGTCCTAAAACTTAGAAGTTAATTCAAATTGATTGATCGATGTTTTTCTTAAAAAGCATAAGGTATTAATCAAGAATTAACGCGAACTAAGTTTTCGAATTAACGTCCTGGATGTAACCAGGTCCTAAAACTTAGAAGTTAATTCAAATTGATTGATCATTGTTTTTCTTAAAAAGCACGAGATATTAATCGAAAATTAATGCGAACTAAGTTTTTTAATTAATGTCCAGGATGCAACCAGGACTTGTCTCAGAAGTTGGTTCAAAATTGATCAACATGTTTTTTCCAAGAAAAGCATAAAATGTCAATCACAACACCAACAAAAACTAAGACTATTACCAAAATGCATAGAGGCAAAAGGATGTAAATCAATTAAAAAAAAAAGTTGATAAAGCCAATTGTCTCGAGGTTAGAAAACCTCATACAAAGTTACAAAAAAAAATGTGTTCGAAGGGTAAAAAGAAAAGAAGTCATAGGCCCCGCCAGGTTGCTCCGATGAGGTCACCACCTCGCCCTCCTGCTCGGCAGCTGTAGAGGTCTCCCCGGTCTCGGAGGGCACCTCTTGTTGAAGGCAAGCTTTGAACTTCTCCAGGAAGCTGTCCCATGCATCCGCACCCAGAAAGGAGAAGTCACCATCTGGGTTGTAGACCCAGCAATGGTACAGCATAGCCTCCATAGAGGAGCTAGCGGCTGCCCTCTCCATCGCCAGGGCGGCCTTGGCCTCCTCGGCCTCGGCCTTCGCAGCGTCCAGTGTGGCCCAAGCAGCCCTGGCCTCCTCGAGCTTAGTCCTCGCGGTGGCTAGGGCAGCCCTGGTAGCCTCGGCCTCCTGCAACTTAGGTCAAGATGCGTCCAGCTCGGCCTGCGCAGTCACCAGGGCATCCTTGGCATCCTGTTCCTGCTTTTGGGTAGTCTTAATGGCAGCCAAAGTTTTCTGGTTCTCGCCCCTCATATCCTCGAGTCGAGCCCTAGATTGGGATATGCTCCGATGGAGAGCCAAGGCACCCTGCAAGACCAAAAGATGATAAGGCAACTGCCTTAGAGGAAAAAACAAACATGTGATGCATAAAGAGCAAGGGATACAAATGGCAAGGCCAACTTACCGTGAAAGCCATCCCCAGCGAAGACTCCATCACGTTCTCCGGGCTCCTTGTCTCGATCGCTCGCAGGTCCCTCTCGGCGGCATTGTAGTAATGGTCCACGGTGTAGCTCGTTGTCTCGTAGACCGTCCCCCAGAAGACGCCGGGGATCTTCTCCAGAGCCCGGGGGTTCACCGGGACGCGCACCTCGGGGGTGGTGGTTGACAAGGTCCCGGGGGGCACCTCCGTTTCCTGGGCAGGGTCGGGAACTCGCGGGGGTGGAGGAGGCATCTTCATTGCAGGAGGGGGCGGAGGCACTTTCTCCTGAGCTGTCGGAGCCTGGTTTTTCCCCTTTGCAGGGGACTTAGAGGTACTCCCGATGGCATTCTTTGCCAGCCGGAGCTTTTCCACCATGGGCCCGGAGGCCCCAGAGGAAGGGTTCCCTCCAGGGAACATAGCTCGCAGATCGTTGCTCCCGGGCTGAGACATATCCTCTGGCAAACACAAAGAAAGTATTAATATACAAGTAGAAATATTTATGCAAGACAACAAAAGTTAAAGGGAAAACAGATATCAAGTATATATTGAAAGGGTTCCTACCCTCCGAGCTAGAGGAGGAATCTATGGTCACGACCACCGACCCCGGAGCTGCAGCGGGGGAATCTAGGATAATGACTTCACGGGCTGGAAGAGGCTCTGAGTCCGAATTTGGCTCGGGACTAGACTCTTCTACGTATTGCCTAAGACCCAGAGCTACTATACCCTCCCGAAGGGAGGGCCACGACCGAAGATTGGTCCCATACTCCTCAAAAAAGACCGACCTAAAAGCTATGGTGTTATCTACAACTACGGTACCCCTAGGGCGGCTACTTTCGTAATCCAGCACAAGCTGGTCGACGCATTGGAGTAAGGTTACGTCGCGGTCTGAGTCACTTCGATGGCGATGAACGGGCTGGCTGGGATTGAACCTAGCTAACCGAAGGTCGGCAGTGGCCCTATCCAAGTCCCTAAACATATAAGGATTACCTTCCCCAGAGGGACCGGCTGCTGCTCCGGACCGGGCCCTCTCCACGTCCGTTTCTTGGGCGACCTCCAGCGCCCGCTTCTGCCTCACGAGGGGCACCTCGTCCTCCTCATCCTCTTCTTCTCCCGCGGCCTCCTTCTCAGGGATGGGCGCCATCTCACGGGCTAGAGGGAGGCCCCGCAGTCTCCTCAAGGCCAGAGTTTGGCCTGGGGAGATTAGCTTGCACGCCAACATCGTCTCGTCTGATACGAGCTGGCGATAGTCCTTTTCGCTGGGGGGCAGCCCCGCTAGTGTCTCGTATTGACCCCCGAGGGTCACAGACTTGGCCGTCCTCGCAAAAATGGCTGCATGATTATTTCTAAGTCAGGAACTAATAAAGGAAGCTAATCAATAGTCAACTTACGAGCTAAGAGTAAAGGGTACTTACGAGGGCGGTTGAAATAGTGATATTCGCAATTGCGAAACCCCTTGGACATGAAGAACTAGTATTTAAAGTCATTGGGGTGGCTAGGCAGCTCGATGACCGCAGCCGTGTTTGGAAAACGGGTCAGATAGTAGAACCTGTCGCCTCGCTCCCTCTGCTCCGGGCTGGCCTTGAGGCAGAAAAAGTAAAGGATGTCCGCTGGTGTGGGGACCTCCCATTCCTGCTTCAAGAATAAATATCTCAACCCCACTAACAAATGGTAGGAGTTAGGGGGGAGCTGGAAAGGAGCCAGCTTCACGTAGTTGAGAAAATCCACGAAGTATTGGTCTAGCAGAAGGAAGGCCCCAGCCTTGAAGTGCTCGTCACTCCAGGCCGCATATTCCTCATTGAGCAGCGCGCAGCTCCGCTCGCCTTCTAGGGGAGGTCGGGCGTTTAGGGCGCCCCTCCCAATCTCGATATTGTGGGAAAGGAATATCTTATTCACTTTCCCCTGGTTGGTGATCTTCGAGACGATCCTCTCGGCCTCGAAGAAAGCGCCGGGCCCCACCTCGATCTCCTGCTCCACGGCCAGACCGAAAACGGGGATTGGAGAGTCCATGACCACCTCCTTTCCTTTGGCTGGCTGAGAAGACGAGCTGCCAGCGGTCTTCTTAGGGGCGTTCTTCTTTGGTCCCATCTGGTCGCCTAGCGAACAAAAGAAGAAAATTTAGAAAAGGCGACCTAAGCATAAGAAAGAATTTGACACGAAGTGTTTCCTTTACACAGACTGAGGTAATCTCAGCCCGTGGAGAGTGAGACCACGCGGTTCTATGAACACGCGCCTGTGCTCCCAACGGATCCCCGATTACTCGGAATCCGTGTGTCAGGAGGGTCAGGATAAAAGTTTGCCTTGGAAGGAAAGTTTCAGTAGGAAAACAGTGCAAAACCGCCTGTGAAGCGTGTCCCCTAAGCTACTCGGTTTTGCACCCTAAAAGCTGGTTATTTCAAATAGGCCTACAAAATTTCTACCCAGAAAATTTCCCCAGAAAGTGTACCCTTTGAGTCGTATTCCTAAATGGTTTTTCTACGATCGATGCCCTGGAATAAAAACCTATGCCTATCATACCCACCAAAAACCAGCAGGATACTGCATGCGGCTACAGAAACAATTTACCTAAGCAACATTGAAAAGGAAATTTAAAGCATGCATAAGCGGAGAACTTACAGAATGTTTTACTGTGAGGAGGCTGAAAGGGTTGTTTGGGTTGGAGTCCTGTTGAAACTGCTAGTGCCAAAGCCTCAAAGGAGCTCTCGCGCCTGAACTTCTGGAACGTTGGGAACAGTAACCGAAAGAAAGGGAGGGTTTTTTGAGGTTGAGAAGGAAGAAGAAAATAAGAAAATTTCCAAATGAATGGGTGGCCCATGCGTAGGGTGGCCACCCCTTTTATATACGTAAGAGGCCAAGTGAGAAGGACCGTTGGATTGCATTGATGTAGGATTCGAGGATCACTACTCGAAAGGTGAAACGACGGCCGGGTATAGGCTAGGCCATTTAATGCGGTTCTCGGAAGACGTACTGTCACCAACCACGATGCTCCACGTATTCGATGCCTGCGTAATGGGCGGGATGTGAAGAGTCCACAAGGAAGCCTAAAAGCCCCCACTGTGGCCCCAGGTGACGTCGTGTGCCACGAGCAGGGGCTTGTGGGGTGTACGCCCTAATTCTTCAACGGGCTATTAGCGAGCTGAGGTATGGCATAATTATTTATCAGCCACGTGGGTGACATGTACTCGGAGCTGCTGTTACCAGGTCCCACCTCTTTAGCTCGAGGTAACCAAAGGCTTACTAAGGAGTCGGGTCAGAAGTATGGACACCGCGGGCTAAGAAGACCTCTAGTTCGAGGTACGAGCTTGAGTTGGCAGCTGTGACCCCTTATAAAGTCAACCACGCAATATAAACGTGCATATATCAGACATCATGTGTCTGATATATCCCTGAATTCTTGGACACGCAGCATAAACGTGCGTGTTCAGGCACCCACGACTGGATTGGGCCGTGCGGCCCATTACCCCCCTTACCTATTGATTAGACCACACTTCATTTGTCAGGTTTTAGGAATTAATCATGAATGTCACAGAAGTGACATGATGGGTAAGAAGGTCACGGGATGACCCCCTTGCCAACCCCCAGGTGCCCTCTCCTATAAATATGGAGACCCTGAGAGTTGCAAAGGGTTTGATTCTATTGTATAAAGAAATACCATGTAGAGAATACCAGAAAACTAGCAATAATATTGGCTGGTGGAGTAAAAGGATTTTAACCTTTGAACCACCTAAAAAAGTATTCGTATCACAATTTTATTTCAAGATCATTCATTTGTTACAGTTCATTACTTAACACTAATCCCATTTTCTTATTCTATCAATTACCTGTTGGCGAAGAACCGCGTCAACACTTTCGTGTCGTTTTCTAGACTCTGTGTCGTTGACCAAAATCAGGTCAACAATAATTAAAATAAAAGAAAATTGATAAAAAAAATTAAAGTATATAAGAGATTTTGAATGTTGATATTTTTATACAAAATATCTACCAAATACAATTAAGGAAATTATTAATCATGCAACTAGTGCTTGCCACGTACCCACAATAAGAGAGGGTCTTAATTATCTATACGTCAAAATTGAACTAAAGTAACCGGAATTTTACTAATGGAGTACATTTCTTCGTTCCCATAGTAAGAGCCATACGGTCATAACGGGTAAGACGCGTTCCCAAATATCCACCGTCGGTTAAGATAAATGGAATCAATCAACGGTTCAGATCAGAGCAATATTGTTGTTTAAAAAGCAAGATAGCTTCTAATTGAAATAAATAAAAAGGCCTATATAAAGCGACGCAGTAGGCAAATCCATTTGCCGCCCCGCACCTTGCACTTTTTCCGTTCATTTCATTTCCTTTTTCTCATTTTAATATTCAGTTTGTTTTTTCTTTTTTAGATTCTCCTTTTTAAATTTTGATATTATTTTTCTCTTGGAACGTTTCTGGATCAGCAAGTAAGCTCTCGCAGTCTCAGATCTCAGACGTTTCTTTCTCTATCCAGCTCTCTCTCACATCCGATTCTTTGAGGTAACCTTCTCCTTCTCCTTCTCCATGGCGATTACTTCCATTTCGTTTTTGATGTGTTTGGTTGCTTATAATTGAAGATGGGAAAATTTGGGAGTTTGGAGAGATTTTGAGATTGAAAATCTGAATTCATGTTGGACTGTGTGGAAAGGTTTCTGGACTTAAAGATCTCGATCTTGTTTGACGATTTTCTTGTTAGTTATTTTGGACGATTATTTATTTATTTTTCCTTTTTGGAATTTGTAGATTCGATATGTATATTTATGTGTATATTTTTTTGGGTTGGATCCTTCATCCTGTGTTAAAGCCGGTTTGTGTAATCAGAATCGGATCTTGTACTTGGATCTAATACATATAAATTAAAGTCATGTTAATGGTGGTCCTGATTTAACTTAGGGTTTATTAACGTGCGTTAAAGTTGAACGAGCTGGTTACTGGTGCGTCCTGATTTCTTTTTCAGTTCTATGAGGCTCTAGTTCAAGAGAATTGATAATAGAATGAAATTGATCGTGTGAGGAAAAGTAATGATCCGTATGAGTTGGAAGAAGGGGCCCGGAGCTCATCTATAATATCTATACGTACATATGTATATATATATATATATAGAGAGAGAGAGAGAGAGAGAGAGAGAGAGAGAGAGAGTACTTGCTTGGAAACTTTTTTATTTTATAATTTTAATGTTATTTGTTTAGTTATGTTTTTAATAGCCAAACGAAAGGTTTTGATGATCTATAAAATGGTGCTAGAGAGATTTGCATTGTTTATTTCAATATTTTTTAATAAAAAGAATGTTGCTAAGCAAGCGAAGTCGTAATGTTTGAAAATTGTATCATTTGAAACTTTCAAATGGGTACTTTGTTATTTATTATACTTATTTAAAATTGTGATGTTAGGATTATTTAGTTGCATTAGTCTAGTTTGACGATATTTTATGCTGACTATCTGTTAAATATAGTTCCAATCATGTGGAGGTTCAAACCCTTTATGCAAAAGGAAACAGCTGGGCTTGAAGGCCGTTCTATGGATGTGGGGAATCTTAAAATACATATTCGAAATGTGATTGCTGAGGGAGGCTTTTCATGTGTATACTTAGCTCGCGACACTCTTCACGCGTCGAAGCAGTATGCTTTAAAGCACATTATATGCAATGATGACGAGTCACTAGATTTGGTGATGAAAGAGATTTCGGTTATGAAGGCACTTAAAGGACATCCCAACATAGTTACACTCTATGCTCATACCATCTTGGATATGGGACGGACTAAAGAAGCATTCCTTGCAATGGAATTTTGTGAGAAATCTCTGGTCAGTGTGCTGGAAAGTAGGGGCTCAGGTTATTTTGATGAAAAACAAGTCCTTGCAATGTTCAGAGACATTTGTAATGCAGTTTTTGCAATGCATTGCCAATCTCCAGCTGTTGCTCACAGGTGTGTTGGATAATGGGTTGTTCTTTTATTTTCCATTTACTGTCAGTTCTTATAAGTTATATATTATGGTTTAATAGTGTTGTTTGTATAATTTTTAATTTTATATAAATATATTTTTGTTTTGTTTTCCTTTTTTGCATCTTATGAAGGAACTGGCCCAGTGTCACTGTGTCGCATAAAATATGTGCTAGTAGTGATTGTTTTTTCAGTTATTTGATTGGTTTATTATTATTGCCATTGGCAGCTGGGTTCTGTTTTCTTTTGTTTGAGAACAAGTAATAATGGATGTTGCATGTAAACAGAATTCTTCTTTGTAAATTAGTCCAAGGTTTCTCACTTTTTTTTTCATCGAAGCATCAACAGTAGAGTAATCAATCACTTTCAAATTTGTTTTTCTAGTTGAGAGGTAATTTCATCTACGTCTACAAAGGAAATGTTCAGCTAGATGAATAATATAATCTTCTTTTCTTTCTTGCTGAGAGAAATTTATTTGTTTGTATGGTTGCATCCCTATATTATTCAGTGATTTTCTTGTTCACTTTCTCCCTCCTATTTTCTTTCTTCAGGGACTTGAAAGCTGAGAATCTTCTTTTAGGTCCTGATGGATTGTGGAAGTTGTGTGATTTTGGTAGCACCTCTACGAATCACAAACGCTTTGAGAAGCCTGAAGAGATGGGCATAGAAGAGGACAATATCAGAAAGCACACAACACCTGCCTATAGAGCTCCCGAGGTCTAAAACAATCTCATTTTCAAAATGTTCGTTAATGTTCTTTGGTTGTAGCAAGTTTTAATTTTATTTTGCATTATTCTATTGGTTTTAGTATTTTTAAAAAAAAAAAAATTATTATGGTGTTTTTTCTTTGAAGATGTGGGATCTATTCCGAAGAGAAATTATAAATGAGAAGGTCGATATTTGGGTAAGTAGACTTGGCAACTTAATTCCTTGCAAAATTAGATTTAAAAACAGTTAAAAATACACATCTCCCAAAAGTTTGTTGAGAGTTAAGGTTGCATTGTCACTTTACAGGCTCTTGGGTGTCTTCTTTTTCGCATTTGCTACTTCAAAAGTGCATTCGATGGAGAATCAAAGCTGCAAATATTAAATGGGAACTATCGCATTCCGGAGTTACCTAAATACAGCTCAACAATCACGGACCTGATCAAAGATTTACTTCAATCTTCACCAGACGACAGACCAGACATCACGCAGGCAAGCGCTTTGCTTGATTGGCCATTCATCTCCATCCATTTAGGTTAGTTTTAGATCATCTGTGCATCAGCAAAGATGGGGAGAGGGACCTTAGATTCTGTTTTCTGATGCTTTTTTTTTATTCTGCAGGTGTGGTTTCGTTTCAATGAGCAGTTACCTGTGGCATCACAGAAGTCTTTACCTGATAGGCCACCTGAAATGAAGTCTACTGAAATACATGAAGGTGATTTTACTATTAAAATATTAAAAAATATTAGTAAACGTTGTTTATACTTTTTTGGCACAACAAAATTTATTTGGCTCAAGTCTTTTAAATTTGTTGATGTAGATCTTTTTTTTTCGTTTCTTTTTAATCTCAAGACGCCCTAGAAATTCCATTTCTGTTTCAAGAACAAACTGGAAGTGAAATTTGTCTTATATATTATGATTTTTGTTGGAGTACAATTTGTGTTTGCTGATATATTTATATATATAGGGGCATTCTCCTATAGGGGTTTCACTTTAAGAGGGCTCTCAGTGTTTGTGTTTACAATTCGTGAATAGTTTTTGGCGCGATTTTTTTTTATGACTGTGTATATTGTAGCTATTTAGAGCATTTTGCAAATTTTCAGAAAATTCCAAATAGTTTACGGTACCGAAAACTAAGTTCAAACATGTTGCATGTGTGACTAATTTTTTTTATGCGCGTAGAAAACATATTTGAACCTAGTATTCGGTACTGTAAACTATTCGAAATTTTCTGAAAATTTGTAAGATGTTCTAAATAGCTACAATATACACGGTCATAAAAAAAAGTCACGCCGAAAACTATTCACGGGTCGAGAAACACTGAGAGCCCTACCGGTAGGGTTTAAAGTGAAGCTCCTATAGAAGAATTGTCCTATATATATATAGTGGCATTTGGCTTTTGAGTTGTAGAAATTATGCGAGCCAGCTTCTTGCTATTTTGTTTTTCTTACTCTAATGATTCATCTTCCTTTGAAAGTCAAATTGTTTTCATTGCTCTGCGTTTTTCTTTTTCACTGCTGAGTAAAAGAAAAAACTTTCTTATATTAACAAAAGATATAATGTTTCAGGTTTTGACCTGAATGTTGCGTTTTCTTATTGCATTTCAGCAGGTAATTCAAGGTTGCCTTCAAACAAGTCACCCCCTATGCCTCGTAGAAGCCCACCTCCCCCACCTTCATCTGGAGAACCTTCTAGAGATTCATCACAACATCTACCTACATCCAAGGCAGTAGGAGGTGCAGGGCAGCTTGGTGCTTTCTGGTCCTCACAACATGCAAAGGAGTCACTGGTCAAAGACGAGAGTGAGCCAAAATTTGATGAGGAGCCAACTAGCCATAGTACGGCAAAGCATGATAAGATTCGTTCAGAGAATCATCTTTTATCAAAGAACATTGGTTATGGAAAAGAAGATACAGCAACAAAAAGTCAAAATGTAGGAAGAAACTCATATGCAAAACCCAAGCCTGAGGATGGGCCATCAAAAGAATTTGAATTAAGTTTCTTTCAAAAGGATAGGGATCACCACATTGAGAGGCCCAAAGCATCAAATACTGGCAGCTCAGAAACTTTCAGTGACAACTCTTTTAACACTTTTGTTGCTGAATTTGATACCAGAAAATTCAGCCCAGAAGCCGGTATTAATACAAGATCAAGTAAAGAAGAAGCCTTAGAGGCTGAATTAGATAAGCTGAAGGAACAGCTGATTCAAGCGAACTCTGAAAAGGTTGAAATGACCTCTAAATTCGAAAAACTATCTGCCATTTGCCGATCTCAGAGGCAGGAGTTACAGGAACTTAAACAAGCACTTGCAGCTAGAATGCCGTCACCAAACAGAGATGCTTCAAGAAATCAAACTTCACCTGGAATACGGTCATCTGGAGCTCCAATGGTAGTTTTTCTTATTGGAAAATCTACATGCTTATTGCTCTAATGATATTAGCCTCTTTTCTTTTGTTTGATATATATTATCCTTTGATCCACAGCTGCGAGAAGGAGCAATTCGGGAACTCCAGCAAGACAAGGATAACAGGAACACTGTGAGCCCCGAGGCAAAGATGTGGCAGCCTTTTGCAGAGGAAACCAAGTCACAGCAACCTCAAGCAATAAGCAAGTCTGTCAGGACGAGAAATGGCCAGCAGAACATGTCACCCGCCCAAGTGAATTCTGGTTTTGAGTCATGGGGCTTTGGAACAGATAATTTTACTGCTGCGCCTACTGGGAGCTCGCAAATGTCAAGACCATTTGGTGAAGGAAATAAAACTCAGCGCATTGATGAGGCAAAGATCATGGAGGGCAAGGCAGCATCTCAACCGGCCGGGTGGGCTGGTTTCTAACAAACACCATGTGGAGAGCCATACAAAGGTATTTTGTGATGGTATTTTGGAAATTGAAAGGGAAAAACTATTACTATATGTGGGTGTTTGAGACTGCAGTTTGTGCTGTTGAGTGCTCGTCTTTTGTAGATTCTCCTTCTGGGTGGACTTTACTAAGCAGTTGCACACGTAACTGAAAGTGCATACTTTTGTCATATCTCTACTGTTTGCTAAAAAATAATTATCCTTTGAGTTTGTTTTAAGTGTTTTGTTTTGTTTTTTTGTTGTTTTGCTTACAACTATTGTGTCACGCTTTGTGCCTTGGACAGTGATGGAAATATAATATTCATGATTTTACTCCAAGTTCAGGCTTCAAAACATTTGGAAATTAGTTTATTCATATCTGCATTATAAGATTTATAAATATTATAATTAGTGGAATAATACTAGACCATTAATTTACTATAAAATAATAACAATACCAATTTCAAACTCCGAAATATAGCCAAAGATTTATCATATATCATCCCTATGTTAATAGCACCCACTAATTCATAGCTATTCCTCAATTTAATATGATCAAGCTCATTTAGAGGTGGGAATTTGTGTCATTGTATTGAGGGTTGGCGTAAAATTCTAGCACAAAATCAGCAGGAAAATACAAACGCATCCACTTTAAATAAGACAATTTCTATAACACCACGTGGATATGTAAAAGAACGATCAACAAGATGCAAAGTAACGGTTGTAGGATTTACCTCCCCAAGACCCAACTTCTTAAAGATTGATAACGTCATAAAGTTAATGCTAGCACCAAGGTCACACAAAGCCTTATCAAGTGAAAATCCCTCAATCTTACAAGGAATAGTAAAGCTACCTGGATCCTTTAGCTTTTGTGACAAATTTTTCTGAAGTATTGCACTGCATTCCTCTGTAAGCTTCACAGTCATAATCCTCAAACTTTATTTTCTTTGACATAACCTCCTTCATAAACTTGAGATAATGGGACATTTTCTCAAGAGCATCAACAAATGGAACGTTGATGTTAATCTTCTTGAATATCTCTAAAAAGTTTGCAAATTGCTCATCAAGTTTTCCTTTTAGGAATCTTTGAGGATATGGTAATGGAGGTTGATACATAGGAAGATTATCTTTCTTCGTTGGTGGTTTTTCATTAATATTTTTCTTTGCTACTATGTCCTCCTTTTCAATTTCTTGTACTGCTGGCTCACTTTTGATCTTATTATCCCCCTTGGAAGAATCTTTTCCTCCTCAGTCACACTCCCTTCAATATCCTTACCACTTTTCAGATAAATGACTTTACATTGCTCCTTGGGGTTCACTAGGAAAAATTCATTTATGTTGAGAACCAATAATAGTTGCTAGTTATCCCACTTGGACCTCTATGGACTTCATTATTGTGGCCCACATGTTAGACATATGAGTATCAATATTATCCAACCTCGCTTCATTCTTATTAAATCTCTTGCTCGTCTCCATCATAAAAGTACCCAATATGTCCTTCAAAGATTTCTTCTTCTCTTCTTGTGGTTGAGCATTAAAACCAGGAGCTGGTTGCAGGACATTCTTGTTGTTGGCATAAGAGCAGTTCTCATGGTTTCTCAACCCAGGATGATAATAATTTGGCATATTGTTACTCCAGTAGTTGTAATTTCGAGTAGAATCATATTGTGCTTGCTCTTGATTCAAACCAATCCTAGACTGTGATGCAGCAATAACAACTCTCTCAATGATAGATGGACTACTTTTGGTTGTTAAGGCAATCACTTGATTAGATAAGACAACAATCTGAGCTACTATATGTGTCATAAGATCTATTTCCAATAAACCTGCTACCTTTTGAGGCATTGAACGCTCACTGGGCCATTGGAAACTATTAATAGCTATTTCTTCCATCAATTAAATGCTTCATCAGCAGTCTTTCCCAATAATGCACCTCCAGCAACAACATCTATTATAGTCCTGGTTGGACCATTCAACCCATTGTAGAAGATCTGCACTTGCATCCAATTTTCATAACCATATTGGGGGCAACAACATAGTAAATCCTTCAACCGCTCCCAAGAATCATAGAATGGTTTAGAGTCAAGCTGTCTGAACTGACCTATTTCACTTCTTAATTGAGCAGATTTTGATGGAGGAAAAACTTCACTAGAAATTTTCTTGCCATTTCATCCCATGTAGTAATAGAGCCTGGTGGTAGATATTGTAACCAACTCCTTGCTCTATCCCTTAGAGAGAAAGGAAAGAGACACAATCTAATGGCGTCATCAGAAACACCATTCATCTTCATTGTAGCACTAAACTCCAGGAAAATTGCTAGATGAATATTAGGATCTTTAGTAGCCATACCCTTAAACTGATTTTGTTGCAACATATTTACCAATGCTAGCTTCAGCTCAAAATTATTAGCAGCAATGACGAGATTATCAATTCCAGTGAGGTTCTCGTTAACAACAGGCATACAGAAATCATGAACTGCCCGTTGTTGTTATTGTGGTTGTGGTGGTGGATTTGCTTGTACGTTAGCTCCACTATCATTAGCACCATCATTGTTGTCTCCTTGATTGTTATTCTCCATTGCAAATAACCTTCGTCTTGCCCTTATCATTCTGAGTGTACCTTCAATTTCAGGATCAAAAGGTTTAATTGGAGTAGAGCTTCTAACTCTTCACATAAACTGTGCACAATTCAAGAGCAACAATGACGTTAGGAACAAAGAAAAATTAAATCTAATGTAAAACAAAGAGTTGTAGAAATAATAATAGCAAAATTTTAAAAAATTTCAATCCCCGCAACGATGCCAAAATACTTGATACAATTTTTTTCACTTGATGGACCCAAAACGGGTATGTTTTAAATATTTATAACTCACAAGCGCACGAATCATATATGGATATATAGTGTTCGTGTAAGCACGAGATCGAACCCAAAGGAGTTGTCTAAAATCGAAAAGAAAACTATTTTAAATCAAAATTAATAAATTCTAACCTAGCTCCAAAGATTGAAGAGATTTTTGAATAATAAATATAAAATAAAAGACAATAATATAGAAATTAAAGACAATATATATTACTAAATTAATAATTGTAAACAAGATGGTAAAATAAGATTATTAAGGATTAGAATCTACAAAATATAAGTTCAATAATATTTATAAGTATATTGATTCCCAAGTTTTAGTGATAGTTAAAATAAATTAAACTATCATTTTCCAAATAGATTTATAATTTTAAGCACAAATTACTTCTAAAAAGATAAGATTTTCCTTCACTTTACAAAATTATAATTTCAAAGCATTTAGTGTAAATCAATCTAATGAAATAACAAATAAATCAATGAACATTATTTATAAGGAAAAACATAATATTTTTTTTCTAAGCATGGATGTGTACAATTTAATGACACATCTTACACAAAGAATATTATGTTTTTGCACTAATGGAGAACAAAGTATAAATATGTGCTAACAATCCAAAATACATGATATTTAAGATGAAAGAAGATATTTGAAGAAGAAAATTCCATAAACTTTGTTGCACAAAATAGGAAATCAACATACAAAATAAATACTATCTAGTTACATATTGTTTCATCATCACCTTAATAATCTTAAAAAGATTAGAAACTCATAACTAGAATAATAAATACAAACTAAAAATTAAGAACATAACTTAGGAAAATTTGGAAGAAAACCCCCAAAATTTTCCTCTAAAAATACATAGAAAATAACCAAAAAGAAGAAGAAGATGAAGAGAATAGAGAGGTTTTGAAATGTGTAGAATTTTTGGTATGGTAACCTCCCTAAAATTGACACTCAACTCCCTTATTTATAGCCAAAAAAGTGGTATTAAAATAATCAATTTAAATTAATTAAATTGATTAAATTGATTAAATTAATTTAATTAATTATAATATGGAAAATATGAGTAAATTATAAGGTGTAATAATGATATTTTGGGGTAAAATATGTAGAAAAGTGGGGTAAAAATGTGGCATTTTTAGACAAGGAAACATAGGGCAATTTATGGGCTCAAGAAAGGGTGGCTTGGTGGCTGGTGGTAGCTGGGATGGCTGGATTGGGCCTGGTGCGTGATTGGCCTTGGGGCTGGCTGATGTTGAAGGAAGTGGCAGGCGTTGGGTGAGTGGAAAGCTGGGTGCTGTGCTTTGCAGGGGCCAGGCGGTTGATGAAGCAGGCGGCTGAAGCATGTGGTTGGGCAGCTGGGAGACAGGTGGCGTCTGGGAGGAGAAGCTGAAGCAGACGGGCTGGGCCTAATGGAGGTGCTTGGGCTGTTTTGCACTTAGAAAAATGCCATTTTTTTTCTTTTCTCTTCAAAATTGCCATAATTCCTTCATTTTTCTTGCTTTTTCAAGAGCAAAAACATGCAACAAATTCTCTACAAAAATAAACATAATTGAAATTAAAACTAAATATTTTCAATAATAAAATATACAACAAAAGTTCCATGAAAATATTAATTAAAACTTAATTTACTTAAACATTTAAGCTCAAAATTGCATCTTTTTACTCATTCCTTAACCATATTAATTTTAAATAATTAAACTATAACATTTTACAACAAAATAACTATAAAAACACACAAAAATCTATAAAATTAAAATAAACCTAATAAATTCAAAATTACTTAAAAACTTAATAAATCAATTAAAAACTCAAGAATTGAGCAACAATTAACACATAAAATGTGGTAAACTAACTCTATTTTGTAGAGTTATCATCACTGCAAGCATACGCCGTTATTATAGTACCCATAGTTTTAATTGAAAAGGATGTCGAATCCACATGGATTTATTAATTCTGTTAATTACTAAACTTTTAAGCCTTTAATTTTAATTACAAAAATTGAAAATAAGAATGTTTAACAAAATAAATAAAAGAAAAAAATAAAAACGATGAACAAATTGAAAATCAGAGAATGGAAACCTAGAATATTGATCTCCCTATTTCAAATTACGAATCATAGTTTATCAATTATCCCAATCTATTCCCCTAATTTGTAATTTCAAGAACCCTAATTTAAATCATCTACCTTTCTCAAGTGTAAGTGATTTTATTCTTAATTAAACAAGAATTCATTAAACAATATGGTTCTTTTAATGAAACTCATAGAAATCATGGAATCTCTCAATCTCACACTTTTCTTATGACATATAATTCTAGGTCCAACTTAAGATTACCTCTCTCAAGTGTAAAAATCCTAAATCTCAATTCAATGCAATGGTGATCAAGCATTAAACAAAAGAATGCATGAACAAATTAGAGACACTTCATGGGAATAATATCAAAACTTTAATTCAATAATCTAAAATATCTCCATCAATACTCTAGAAAATATGTTTAGTTCATGATCACAAACATTAAACCAATAACATTCATATTCATAACTAATTAAACTAAAAAGAAAAATAAGAGAAGGAAAACTAGATTAGATGTTCAATTTCGCTTGAATTCTTCTTCTCCTTGTTCTCCAGTGTATTCTCTGCTACCAAGACGTTCCAAAAGTGCCTTCAAGACGTTCCAAAAGTCCCTTTAATGAAACCCTTAGCTTATATTTATAGCCCACAAGAAATTACCCTAAAAATTCCATTTAAAATTGATTAAAATTTGAAATTTACGCACAAGGCGCAATGGCGCCTAAGTCGTGCAATGGCGCCTGAAGCTCTGACTCGAGGCTCACAAAATGTAACTAGAAACAGTGTAGGTGCAATGGCGCCTCTCAGTTAAGTTTCTAGTAGACTTAATTTTTTCAGCTCGTTTCACTTCTAGGTTTCAACACTGCTCAGTAAAATATGCATAATTTTTTCATCCGAACTTCCAATGCAACAATTCAAAAAGCTATGGAAAGTTGAGAAAGAGATCTACAACCTCTATTTCTAAGAGTTTTTTTTCGGAATATACAGGAATAATGGTAAAAAATTTGGCTTGAAGTTCTAAGTTGGCCACAAAATCATCAAGTAAGCTTATTCATGCACACTTAAGAGAATACATCAAATCCACATAAAAACTTGAAGTAAGCACACCAAATAAGGATAAAAGAGACATAAATTAGTGCATAAAGTAGACACTCATCACACCCCCAAACTTGAATGATTGTTTTTCCTCAAGCAACAAAATGTAAAACTAAAGAAAACTAAAACAAAATTATCAAATGACCACAACCAAGAAAATGACTTAGACCAAGGGTGTATTATCTCAATATGCTCAAACTTCTTCAACTATTCAACATGTGCAACGAATCATGAGATCCGAATTTCAATCCATCAAAATTTAAATTTAAACATTGT
Source organism: Humulus lupulus (assembly GCF_963169125.1). NCBI lineage: Eukaryota > Viridiplantae > Streptophyta > Magnoliopsida > Rosales > Cannabaceae > Humulus > Humulus lupulus. The sequence goes on from NC_084798.1 coordinate 71,214,677, forward strand.
CATCTCATTTAATTGTAAACATGTCAATTTTACAAAATCTATACATTATATGATTCATGTGCATCAAGACTCTATCAAACCACAAAACAATAAAAATAACCATAAACTTGCTCAATCAATGCATCTCCACTGATGTTATTAAAAAATCATGTAGATCATAAGGACTTTATTAGGCTTATAACATTAGGATAAGGTAAATGATGGATAAGAATGACATTTAGGCTAAATTTCACACCATAAACTTACAAATCAACTAATTCAAATAATACATTAATCCCTCTTTACAATCCCCTCTTTCATTTTCATTCCATGCTTCAATATTCAACACAAATGAGTTATAATTACTCTAGCATTTTCTCTTGTCAATATTTTTTTTTACATGAGAACTTTTAAAGAAAACACAAATGGATTAGAACTAAGTAAATATTTACAAACACCCAAAGCTTTTCCAAAGTAACATTTCTATAATATACCCCAAATTTTTATTTTACATCATATATCCAATCAATTCAACTCAACCTATATTTATGGTTCAAAATAGGATGAAGGTAAAAATTTTCAAGTTCATGGCTCAAAGTTAAAATCTTAAGATGTTTTCAAATACCAAATAATAAAATAGGTAATATTAGGCTCAAAAGAGGACAAAAAAAGATAATGCATGTAAAATGTTAGCTTTTTGGCTCAATCGTTCCAAAGAAATGCCTTCATCATATCTACACAAAAAATATTTAGAATTTCGCCTCAACACATAAATCAAGCAAGTTCTAGTTATCCCAATATCAACCAAACAATCAAAGTGTTATATTATTTTATAATATAATGTCTTAGATTAAATAAATTTGACAAAGAGTGTCACATATTGTAACATATAAAAGAGAGTTACAATATTTGGATATATGTGAATATTCAAATATGTAACATATTTGGTATTACAAATTAAGTTACAAATTTGTAACTTCCAAATATTGCTTATTATTGTATAGATTTTTTGTTACACAATTTTGAGTTGAATTTCTTAAAGCCATAATTAAAATGGCTGTTAGAGATATGATTTTAACCCCAATAATTTGTTTGGGGGTTATAAAATCAATTGGGAGTGATTTGGAACCATTTGGAAAAACAGTACAAAATTGTGTGCTGAAAATGGCCAGTGGCCGTGACCAAAGGTATTGGTGGCCGCGGCCTGGGGGACAGAGACCAGTGGCCGCGACCACTGATAATCCTGGGTGTGGCTAGTGAAGTTGATAGCCAAATTGGATTTTCAGTTTTTTCTAATTTGAACGGTTCTAACATCCTAAGTAACTCCAAAATCTTCATTTTAATTCCATAAACATCCCATTAAACATTGGTAACAACCATGGGGGTTGGTGGAGTTCGAAATTCAAAGGGTGTCTCTAAACTCTATAAATAGGAGCCTATTGCTCACTTGTAAGACACAATTTTTTTTTTCTATCCATTAGAGCACTTGGCTAGGAAACACCTAGAGGCTTGATAATTCTAGAAAGATATTTCTAAAATTGTGAGAGTTCCCTTAGTGCTTGAGTTAGGGGGAAATAAGCTTATGGACAAAAGTTTCAAACCTTGTTTAAGTTGGTGATCCCTAACACTCTTCACTTTGGTTGTGTGAGTGAGAGTTTCTTGTTGTTTGTTCTTATTCTTATTTTTTCTACTATTTCTTTTCTTCTTATTCTTCTTTTCTTATTTATTTGTATTTCTTGTTTAAGAGTTATAATCTTTTATTTATTTTATTTCAAACACTATTACTTTACTTGTATCTTTTGTTTAGAGTTGTAATTTTCTATTCTCTTCTTCTAATTATTCTCTTATTTATTTGTAATTTTTAGTCATAGAGTTGAAACATTATTTAATCAATCTTGATTTATTTGTATTATTTTGTCTAGAGTTGTAATAGTTTTTACCATTTCCATTGAGGCAATCTATTTTTTCTTAACATTCAAAAGCTTACCCCTTGTTTTTTTCAATGGAAAGCGAGACTATCAAAATCACGAATCAAGACCTAGTGAGGTTGGATAGGTTTGATGGATCCAATTTCACTAGATGGCAAGACAAGGTGCGGTTTCTCTTGACCACTCCCAAGATTGCCTAAATCCTAGAGTCCACCCTTGAACCTCTCCCAATATCATCCGACAAGGACACTCCCGAGGTAGTGGAGAAAAAAAGGAAGAGGGAGGAGGACAATCTTCTTTCTAGGGGTCTGTTGACGCGGTTTTTCACCAACAGTATATTAAGAAATAATAAGGGCAGATTAGTGCTTGATGGTAAACCGTAATGAAAATAACTAGAATTCACTAAAAAACACAGGACTTTTACGTGGTTCAGTGGTTAAAATCCACCTGGTCCACTAGTCAATATTATTGTTGCTTTTCTCTATATTTTGGCAGAGTTTTGCTATTACAGAATATTGGTCCCCTTTTCTTGTTTAATATTCCAAGTATTTATAGGGGAATTCCATGAACAAGTTTGGGTAACTGCGTGAGTCAATCACATAATTACACAATGTCTTTATTTAACATGAATCATTCCCATTTATGTTGTGATATGATTTAATAACAAAATAAATATGTTCATGCTATCTCGGGTAATAAATATGACAGCGTGGTCATGAATAAGTGTATAAAAAAATCCCGAATCTTTGGGGATCCTTTAGTGTGCGTTGTATCTGAATCACCACGAGCTGCATATCTCTCACGAACTTGTGCTCTAACAGCTATCTGATTCTTAGTTCGTGGTAAAGTCAGGGCGCTTAACACTAGGTCTGATCATTATGAATCTCGAGCTATCCACATGGATAACAATCACATATCCTACTTGGTTATTTTTCCACGTATTTATCTGCTAGCTGTACCCGAGCTGAGTGAACGAACTCGTGCTGAAATTAGCGTACAACATTTTCCCCCAAGCTCCTGTTCGTGTTTGATGTCGTCATTTTCTGACATACACAACAGTGGCTTTTAGACTTCTGTCACATAAAACCATGCCTGCCTACTACTCGAGTACTGTACACATGGTTTACTACAATTTGCGTCTATTCGGGTTTCGAGGACTGAAATAATTGTCTCGTCAACTTTTTACTGCCATCCGGTCTATTCAATCTTGGCCCTTGGATCTCGAGCTACCCCAATTGGATGGCCCAGATTAATTTTCGTAGTAGGGTGATCAGACTTCAAATCTCACCACCTTTGCATTTGAAAATTTTTCCATTTCTCAACTCTCAAACTTCCCTTCTTCTTCCTCAGAATCCCCAAAACTATTCATCGTGCCCAGACCTTCAGAAGATTTCCAGGATCTTACCGCTACCAAATCTACATCCTCTAGCCACATAACATATTTCCTGTAAGTATCTCATCTCTTGATTTGAAAAATATTTCCCTTTCTTTTTTTTTTGTTCGTTATCAAATGAGATTTCTGTTCTCAACAATGTTCGCTAACAACATTCATTATTTGTTACCGTTACGCTATTTATAGATGTTCATAGGAAATAGGTTTCGGTCTAGGCTCAATGAGTGAACCTAAACATGTTTTAGAAATAAGACATCCTAGAACTGAGTAAATTTCTAGGTTAATCTTGGGTAACCCTAATGGTAAATTGGTTTAAATAATACCCATTCGGGGTAAAGAAACTGGAGGGTCTTTAGGTTTAATACCAGGTAGCTTAGGGGTTATGCTTTCTTGGGCAGTTTTGCACTAAATCACTTTCCCAAGGAAAGTAGTGGATCTGACATTTCTGACACGTGGATCCCGAAGTATCCGGGGATTGTTAAGAAATCGAGGCGCGTAGTCTAGGATACTGCATGGAATCACGTGATGGAGCTAAAGCTAACTTTAGCTCATATAACGAAAAATAATCCATTTCGTCCTTTGTACCTTTACGACATAGTTATAGATCATCTTAGGTCGCTTACTAACTAGGCCGCTTTGTCGTCAGGCAATCTGATGGAACCCCTAAGAAGAAATCCGCGAGCTCATCCACTCAATGCAAAGACAAAGGGAAGCAGGTCGCCCCTGACTCTCCCATTCCGCACTTTGGTCCGATAATGGAGAAAGAAGTTCTCGTTGACCCCAGCGCATTCTTCGAGGCTGAGCACATAATCTTGAAAATCAAGACTCAAGGGAAAGTGAATAAAATCATGTTGAGTCATAACATCGAGATTGGAGTTGGTGGTCTCCTCGCCTGACCTGCGTTTGAAGGGGAAATGAGCTGTGCCCCCTTCCAAGATGCTTATACAGCCTGGAGCGATGAGCATCTGAAGGCTGGGGCCTTCCTTCCCCTGGACCAGTATTTCGTAGATTTCTTAAACTACGTAAAACTGGCTCCTTTCCAGCTCTCCCGAATTCTTACAGACTTTTGGCGGGGCTGAAATATTTGTTTCTGAAGCATGAGTGTGAAGTCCCCTCTGTAGCAGATATTTTATTCTGTTTCTGTCTCAAAGCGAGCCCTGACAAGAAAGGGTGAGGTGATGGGTTATACTACCTTATGCGGTTTCCGAATTCCACCTCCGTCATCAAGCTCCCTAGCCATCCAAACGATTATAAAGAATTGTTCTTTAGGTCGAATGGGTTCAAGAATTGCGAACATCGGTATTTCAATCATCCTTGTAAGTCCTCTATCTTTGTAAATCCAACTTGTGAACTTTCATTCCTTTTACTTAAAATATATATATTTTTTCTACACATCCTGATTGAGTTTGTTTTTCGTACAGTCATATTAGCCAAGATGGAAAAATATGTGACCCTCGAGGGTCAGTATAAGAAACTGTCCAGACTTTCCCCCGGGGAAAAAGATTATCGCCAGGTCATGAATGATGTCACGATGTTGGCCTGTAAGCTGATTGGAGAGGGTTAAACACTGGTCCTGAGGACCCAAGCTCCTCTTCCGGTGATCCCCGAGCTTCCCTCCTCTCAAGAGGCTTTGCCAACCGCTGAGGACATTGACGGGGAAGAGGTCGAGAAGCCTCTCATTTGGAAAAGACGAGTTCCAAAAGCTGATCAAAGACCTGATCTTGACCGAGCTGCTTCTAGGGCGACAACCGGCCCCTCCGGCCAAGGTAACCCATACCTTTTTAGGGAGTTAGATCGGGCTACTGCTAGCTTTAGAATAATACGTTTTAACCCCAACCAGCTAGTTAGTAGCCATCCCACCAATCTGGACCTAAATGTAACTCTCCTCCAATGCGTGGATCGCTTGGTGGTACGCTACGACCACATCTATCCCAGAGGTACCATTGTAGTTGACAACACGCTGAAATTTAGATCTTCTATCTTTGAAGAATATAGAACCAACCATAGGACTTGGCCTTCTCTGCTCTAGGGAGCATTTGCTCCTAGGTTTAGGAAGTATGTAGACGAATCCAGCCCTGAGGAGGGACCTGAACCCCCTAGGATCTTAGAGATTGCATCCTTAGATTCCCTCTCCCATCCGTTAATCCCAGAGCCAGAGGTCATGCTTAGCCTGGTTCGTACACCCGAGCTGGTGATAATAGATTCCTCACTCAGCCCAGAGGGTAGGATCTTTATCCCCCCCCCCCCCCCCCCCCCCTCCCTTTTTTTTACATATCTTTGAAACATTACTTTTGTGAATTAACTCCCTTTGTTCTTTTCAGGCGAAGAGATGGAATCGACAGGAGCTCCCGATGTAGTGTTTTAGAATTTTACTTAGCTAGATAGTAGTAGTAGTAGCTTGTAGTATGTTAGTTTCTGTAATGACCCAACTTATTCTAGACTTTGGACCATTAATAACTACTATACATAGATACTAATCTTAAGAAAACATACATGTGAAACATTCTTAACTTTATAAAAAAAACTGTAAGGCAAAGGTTGAAATACATAAAGATTCGGTTAGGATATGGGTACCCATTGTTTGAAAATAAAACATAACTTAAATCTTAAAATTCATTACAAAATAAAGTGCGGAAAATACATAGAAACATAATAAAATGACTAAAAGCAACTTCATCCTCTAATCGTTCACGCAGTCCACCGAATCCATTCTCCCTCAATACACAATCCCAAGCTGCCAAGAATCTTACCACCGCCATAACTATTTTCTTGCACATATAAAACAAAGGAATGAGCCTAATGCCCAGCAAGGAAAATCTACTAAAAGCATGCAACATAAACTATAAACATATAAACATTCACTATAAACATATATCATAATTCTAACCCATGTACATGGTAATTATTAGGGTTTGCTAACTAAGCAACTATAAGCCTCATACTACAATGAGGTTTGCTAGCTAAGCAACTATAAGCCCAATAACATAAAAATGTTGGGGTTTGCTATTTAAGCAACTATAAGCCCCAAAACATACATATATCATAACATATATAAAACATACTATAGCATAATCATATAAGCATATAATAACTATCCTATTTTCCTTACCAAATACCAGGATGTGAGAACAAAGATGGGATTTTGGAACACTCCTAAAAACCATTAATAGAAAGGTGAGTATTCTAAAAGAAAGAGATGAAAAGGAATGAACTAAACCACCGAGAAGGTACTTACCGACAAGAAACCTCAAGTTCAAAGAACTTAGATGCCTAATCACGAAAGAAAACAACGAGTTAGGAATTGAGTAAAGAAAAACTATAAAAACTAATGAAACATACATAAATGAACTAGGAATAGGAATACCTTTGAATGCACTATGACCGTACTACACCTCGAAATCGAAATACACACTATGAACCTTACTTCCCAAGTGTTTAATAAGCTTAAAATGATAAAGCTTATAACCCCAACCCAAGTGTTTAACACTCTAAAGTAAACCTAGCAGCTTGAAGGCTCTGAACTCAGCTTGAAGAATGAAATAAATGGCTGGGTACTAGGTCCTATTTATAGAGTTCAAGAATGAAAAGATCTTCTTTTAACTTGAATAAAAATAATGACTTTTTAATTGAAAAACATTTGAATAATCGTTCAGCGGAGGCTTAAGACTCGATCAAAAAGTTTTTGAGCTTATCAAGAGGTTATGGAATAAAATGAGCTCGGGTTCAAAACCATTCAAAAATAATGCCCTAGAGCTGATATATCACCCATGGTAGGCGATATATTGCCTGGGATTATGTTCCCGAGGCTCGTTGAAGTGTTCGTGCGAAGTTACGTGTTTTTCGTATTCCCTGAGTGGCGATATATCTCCCCCTAGAGCTGTGATATATCGGCATATGCTGAAATATTATACACGTAATTGCACTTTTTCAGCCTAATACGAATTGAGTAAACATCTTTGACTGAGTCCTATAACGATTTCAAAGCTGCTGGCAGACTCTGGGATTTTCAAATATTACTCTTAATAAACTATTCCTAAAAAATACTTAATTTCTTAATAAACATGCACACGACAAGTGTCATTTCTTATTGGGTCTATCTAAACCTTATAGTATAATAATTATCATCTTCATAATCAGTTATATAAATCATACCTTATGTTATAATTAATATTCTTAAACATACTACAACTTATAAAATCTACAAGTGTTGCTACGAGTGTTCAACTAAGTCCCGGCTTGAACCAAAATCAACAGTAATAAACATACTACAACTACTACTAGCTATTACTACTACTACTACTACTAGTACTAGTACTACTACTACTACTACTACTACTACTACTACTACTACTACTACTACTACTACTACTACTACTACTACTACTACTACTACTACTACTACTACTACTACTATCTAACTAGCTAAGTAAAGTTCTTAGATTCTACAGTTCTCCCCTACTAAAAAGAATTTTGTCCTCGAAATTTACTTACCAAATAATTTCGGATACCGGGCTATCATGTCCTCTTCCAACTCCCACGTTGCCTCCCATTCAGAGCTATTACTCCATAGGACTTTGACTATTGGAATACTCTTAGACCATAACTGCTTCATCCCTCTATCTAGGATGCTAACCGATCGTTCCTTGTAACTCAAGTATTTCTGGAGTGCTATTGTATCGTACTTGAGGATGTGAGATGGGTCTAACACATACTTGCATAGCATTGAGATGTGGAACACATTGTGGCTATCTGCTAGAGCTGGCGGTAGGGCTAGTTTATATTCAACTGCTCCCACTTTGTCCAATATCTCAAAAGGACTTATAAATCGGGGACTAAGCGTGCCTTTCTTCCCAAACCAATTCACACCTTTCATAGGAGATATCTTCAAGAAGACTTGATCTTCGACCTTGAATTCCACATCGCGTCGCTTGGCATCCGCATAGCTTTTCTGACAGCTTTGAGCAGCGAGCATACGCTTTCTAATCAGCGCTACTGCTTCTTGAGCTTTTCTAATAACTTCAAGACCAAGGAGCTGCCTTTCTCCTACCTCGTCCCAGTGTAGCGGCGATCGACACCTTCTTCCATAAAGTAATTCATAAGGTGCCATCCTGATCGTTGACTGGTAGCTATTGTTGTAGGAGAACTATATTAGCGGTAAGTACTTATTCCATGATCCTCCAAACTCAAGTACACAAGCGCGTAGCATATCCTCTAAAATCTGTATCGTACGCTCGGATTGACCGTCTATCTGAGGATGAAAAGCTATACTAAGACTTAACTTAGTACCCATGGCTTGCTGTAAACTTTTCCAAAATCTTGATGTAAACACCAATCCTCTATCAGACACTATTGTCTTGGGGATTCCATGCAACCTTAATATCTCTTGGACATAGATGTCTGCGTATTGGTCCGCTGTGTATGAAGTCTTAACAGGCAGGAAATGAGCGGACTTGGTTAGTCTATCTATTATTACCCAAGCTGAATCATGCTGCCTACTTGTTCGTGGGAAACCCGTCATGAAATCCATAGCTATATCGTCCCATTTCCATTCTGGTACGCTAAGCGGTTGCAATAAGCCTACAGGCCACTGGTGTTTTGCTTTCACTTGCTGGCATACTAGACATTTAGACACAAATTCTGCTATGTCTTTCTTCATCCTTGGCCACCAATATATTGCCTTGATGTCGTGAGTCATCTTGGTCGACCCTGGGTGAACTGAGTACGAGGTATTGTGCGCTTCTTCTAGAATTGTCATCTTCATCCTTTGATCATTTGGCACGCATACCCGATCCTTATATCTCAATAACCCTTGACTTGATATTGAGAAATCTGTGGCCTTTCCTTCTCGAACTGCATCCCTATGCACTACTAATGTGTCATCATGCTCTTTCCCAATCCTTATATCTTCTAGCAGATTTGAATGGATAGACAAATTTTCCAGTTTACCGACAACTACTTCTATTTCGGCATTGATCAGCTCTTGCTGCAACGACTTTTCTATTTCGGCTAGTGCTGCTAAGCTTCCATAATTCTTCCTACTTAGCACATCGGCAACTACGTTTTCCTTTCCCGGGTGGTATAGGATTTCGCAGTCGTAATCCTTCACTAGCTCTAACCACCTGCGCTGCCTCATGTTGAGCTCCTTCTGAGTAAAGAAGTACTGTAAACTTTTGTGGTTCGTATAAATCTCACACCGTTCTCCGTAAAGATAATGGCGCCAGATTTTCAACGCAAAGACCACCGCTGCCAACTCCATATCATGAGTTGGATAGCATTGCTCATGCTCCTTCAATTGCCGTGAGGCGTAGGCTACCGCCTTATCATTCTGCATCAGTACGCAACCCAACCCTTGCTTTGATGCATCGCAGTAGACTAAAAACTTATCGTTGGGTGTTGGTACACAGAGTACTGGTGCTGAGCAAAGCTTATCCTTAAGCAACTGGAAGCTTTCTTCACATTTAATAGTCCAGTGGAATCTTTGCTGTTTCCGGATCAGGTTGGTGAGCAGAGTGGCTATCTTAGAAAAGCCCTCTACGAACCTCCGATAATAGCCTGCTAATCCTAGAAAGCTCCTTACTTCAGATGCGTTCTTTGGTCTTGGCCAATCCTTCACGGCCTCTACCTTGGATGGGTCTACTGCAACTCCGTCCTTGGATATAATGTGCCCGAGGAACGCCACTTGCGAAAGCCAAAACTCACATTTATTGAACTTGGTGTAGAGTTGATGCTCCTTTAGGCGCGATAGGATTAACCTCAAATGTTCCCCGTGCTCGACTTCGTCCTTGGAGTATACTAAGATGCCGTCGATGAATGCTCCGACGAATTTATCCAAGTAGTCCTTGAAGAACCTATTCATTAAGTCCATAAACGCGGCTGGAGCATTGGTAAGACCGAAAGACATAACTAAGAACTCGTAATGCCCATAACGAGTTCTAAAAGTTGTCTTAGGAAAATCCTCTCCCCGCACCTTGAGCTGATGGTACCCGGACCGTAAATCAATCTTTGAAAATACGGTCGCACCTCGGAGTTGATCAAACAAGTTGTCAATCCGGGGTAACGGGTACTTATTCTTAATCGTTACCTTATTCAGCTCGCGGTAGTCTATGCATATCCGCATGCTTCCATCCTTCTTCTTCACAAATAGAATCGGTGCTCCCCATGGCGAATGGCTCGGTCTAATGAAACCCAAATCTAGGAGTTCTTGTAGCTGCATCTTTAACTCCTTGAGTTCTGTAGGTGACATCTGATATGGTGCCTTGGAGATAGGATCAGTGCTCGGTACTAATTCTACCGTGAAGTCAATTTCTCGAGTCGGCGGCAACCCTGGTAAGTCATCGGGAAATACTTCTGGGAATTCTCTTACAATACGGACGTCTCCAACCATAAGTGGTGTTTCCTTTACTACATCTGTGATGCTGGCTAAGAATGCTTGACATCCTTTTTCTATCATCCTTTGAGCTTTGAGAGATGATACTAGCGGGGTGAGTAGTCCTGAAACTTGTCCCATGAAGCATAGTCTCTGGCCATCAGGGGTCTCGAACGTCACTTTCTTGCGTTTGCAGTCGATGGTTCCGCCATGCCGTGCTAGCCAGTCGGAATCACAACAACAGCCATTAGCATAGCAACAATAATGGAAAGAAGAAAAGGCATCTTGATAGTAAGCAGGCCGACAATGACAAAAGAGCACAGACTAGCTATGGAAACAATAGGTTGGGTTATGTAGAATACCCGCAGTGCTCCAAATGCCAAAAGAAACATCCTGGGGAGTGTCATGCAAACACCAAAGGATGTTACAATTGTGGCCAGGAAGGTCATCAGAAGAGGGAATGTCCACAGCTCAAAAAAGAAGAGAAAAAGGACAACAAGATGGTTCCAGCCAGAGTCTTTGCCTTGACCTAGGGTGAAGCTGAAGCTAGCAACAACGTGGTCATAGGTTAGATTCCTATCCTTGATAATATATGTTCAATATTATTTGATTCGGGAGCAACACACTCGTATATCTCGTTAGGCATGATAGAGAAATTAGACAAACCTTGTGAAAGATTTAGAACTAGGTTTGTGACAGAATTACCTTCGGGCGAAGTAGTCCTATCATCACGGATAGTACGAGGCGTACCGATCAAAATCGAGAACATAGAACTAGAAGGAGACCTGATAGAACTAGAAATCAAAGACTTCGACGTAATACTGGGAATGGATTGGCTAGCAAGGCATGGCGCAACCATCGACTATAGATGCAAGAAAGTGATGTTCGAAACTCCTGACGGTCAGAGACTATGTTTTATGGGAAAGGTTTCAAGACTACGAACACCTCTTATCTCATCTCTCAAAGCTCAGAGGATGATAGAGAATGGATGTCACACATTCTTAGCAAGCGTCACGGATGTGGCAAAGGAAACACCACTAAAGGTTGGAGACGTCCGCATTATAAAGGAATTTCTAGAGATCTTTCATGACGACTTACCAGGGTTACCACCTACTCAGGAAATTGACTTCACAATTGAACTAGTACCGGGAACTGAACCTATCGCAAAGGCACCATACCGGATGCCACCTACCAAACTCAAGGAGTTGAAGACACAGCTACAAGAAATCTTAGACTTGGGTTTCATTAGACCAAGCCATTCGCCATGGGGAGCACCAGTTCTATTTGTGAAGAAGAAGGATGGAAGCATGCGGATGTGTATAGATTATCACGAGCTGAATAAGGTGACAATTAAGAATAAGTACCTGCTACCCCGGATCGAAGACTTGTTTGATCAACTCTGAGAAGCGACCCTGTTTTCTAAGATTGATCTACGGTCCGGGTATCACCAGCTCAAGGTACGGGAAGAAGATATTCCAAAGACAACTTTTAGAACTCAATATGGACTTTATGAGTTTCTAGTTATGTCTTTTGGTCTTACCAACGCTCCAGCCGCATTTATGGATATAATGAATCGGGTCTTCAAGGATTACTTGGATAAATTCGTCGTAGTGTTCATTGACGATATTTTGGTGTACTCCAAGGATGAAGTCGAGCATGAGGAACATTTAAGAATGACCATGCTGCAATTGAAAGAGTATCAAATTTACTCCAAGTTCAAGAAGTGCGAATTTTAGCTTTCTCAAGTAGCGTTCCTCGGCCATATAGTATCCAAAGATGGAGTTGCTGTAGACCCAACTAAGGTAGAGGCTGTGAAGGCTTGGCCAAGACCTAAGAATGTGTCAAAAGTTAGAAGATTTCTTGGGCTAGCAGGCTATTATCAAAGATTTGTAGAAGGATTTTCTAAGATAGCCACTCCACTTACCAACCTGACCCGGAAACAATAAAGGTTCAACTGGACGAATAGATGTGAAGAGAGTTTCCAATTGCTCAAGGATAAGTTATGCTCAGCACTAGTACTTTGTGTACCGACACCCAACGACAAGTTTATAGTATATTGTGATGTGTCGAAGCAAGGTTTGGGTTGTGTGCTGATGCAAAATGACAAAGTGATTGCCTACGCCTCAAGGCAGCTGAAGGAATACGAGCAACGCTATCCAACGCACGATATGGAGTTGGCAGCGGTGGACTTTGCATTGAAAATCTGGTGCCACTATCTTTATGGAGAACGATGTGAAATTTATACGGACCACAAGAGCTTAAAGTATTTCTTCACGCATAAGGAGCTCAACATGAGGCAGTGCAGGTGGTTAGAAATATTAAAGGACTATGTCTGCGAAATCCTATACCACCCAGGGAAAACAAACATAATTGTTGATGCGCTAAGCAGGAAGAGTTACAAAAATCTAGCAGCGTTATACTGAATAGAAAAGCCGCTTCAACAAGAGCTGATCAATGCCGAAATAGAAGTAGTTATTGGTCAATTGGCTAACTTGTCCATCCAATCAAATCTATTAGAAGATATAAGGATCGGGCAAGGGCATGATGACACATTAGTAACACATATGGTTGCAATCAAAGAAGGAAAGAGAATAGATTTCTCTATATCAAGACAGGAGTTTTTGAGATATAAGGGATGGGTATGCGTGTCGAATGACCATGGGATTAAGATGAAGATATTAGAAGAGACGCACACTACCCCATACTTAGTTCACCCAGGGTCGACCAAGATGACTCATGACCTTAAGGCACTATATTGGTGGCCGGGAATGAAGAAAGACGTAGCAGAATATGTGTCTAAATGGTTAATATTCCAACAAGTGAAAGCAGAACATCAGCAACCTGCAAGCTTATTGCAACTGCTTAGTATTCCAGAATGGAAGTGGGAAGACATAGCCATGGAATTCGTGACAGGATTACCACGAACAAATATGCAGCACGACTCGGCTTGGGTAGTAGTAGATAGACTAACCAAGTCAGCTCACTTCCTGCCTGTCAAGACTATGTACATAGCAGACCAGTACGCAGACATCTATGTCCAAGAAATAGTACGACTGCATGGAATCCCTAAGACCATAGTATTAGATAGAGGATCAGTGTTTACATCGAGATTTTGGGGAAGCTTACAGCAAGCCATGGGTACCAAGTTAAGTCTTAGCACGACATTTCATCCTCAGATCGACGGTCAGTCCGAGCATACCATACATATTTTAGAAGATATGTTGCGCGCTTGTGTACTAGACTTCAGAGGATCATGGAGTAAGTGTTTGCCACTAATAAAGTTCTCCTACAACAATAACTACCAGGCAACGATTAGTATGACACCCTATGAGTTACTTTATGGAAGGAAGTGTCGATCGCCGTTACATTGGGACGAGGTAGGAGAAAGACAACTTCTTGGACCTGAAGCTGTTAGAGAGGCTCAAAATGCAGTGGCACTGATTAGAAAATGTATTATCGCTGCTCAGAGCCGACAGAAAAGTTATTCGGATGCCAAGCGCGAGATGTTGAATTCAAAGTCAGAGATCAAGTCTTCTTAAAGATATCTCCTATGAAAGGTGTGAAGCTGTTTGGGAAGAAAGACAAACTTAGTCCCTGGTTTATAGGTCCTTTTGAAATATTGGACAAAGTGGGAACAGTTGCATATAGATTAGCCCTACCACCAGCTCTAGCAGATAGCCACAATGTGTTTCACATCTCGATGCTGCGTAGATATGTGTCAGACCCATCTCACGTCCTCAAGTACGATACGATAGCACTCCAGAAAGGCTTGAGTTACGAGGAACGACCTGTTAGCATCCTAGATAGAGGGATGAAGGAATTACGGTCTAAGAGTATTCTGATAATCAAAGTCCTATGGAGTAATAGTTTAGAACAGGAGGCAACATGGGAGTTGGAGGAAGACATCTTAGCACGGTATCCAGAATTGTTTGGTAAGTAAATTTCGAGGACGAAATTATTTTAAGTAGGGGAGAATTGTAGTGTCTCAGAATTTTACTTAGCTAGATAGTAGTAGTAGTAGCTAGTAGTAGCTTGTAGTATGTTAGTTTCCATGGATTTTGGTTCAAGCTGGGACTTAGTTGGAAACTCATAGCAACAATTATAGATTTTATAAGTTTAACCTATAGTTTAGAAATATTAATTATAACATAAGGTTTGATTAATATTGTTGGTCCTAGAAATATTGTTTATTATAACCTATGGTTTAGATAGAATTAATAAGAACGTGACACTTGTCACAAGCATGTTTATTATGGATTTAAGTATTTTTGAAGAATAGTTTAATTAAAAGAAAGATTTAGAAGCTCTAGAACCTTTCAGAAGCTGTTAAGATCACATTTTTACTCAGTCAAAGCTGATTGATCAATTCAAAATATGCTAAAAGAGTGCAAATACGTGTTTGATATATCAACGTATGTCGATATATCGCAGCTATAGGGGTCGATATATCGCTTACGGGAGATACGGAAAACACGTCGACTTCGCACGAACGAAAGCACGAAGGCTCTGGGTATAGGTCCAGGTGGTATATCGCCTCTGGGAGACATTTTTGAAACTTGAGGATTTAAATTTAAAAATAGCCTTAACCACTTGGACTTGCTCTTGAACGATTTTGACTGAGTTCTGGGCATCTGTTGAACGAAAATTCAAATCTTTTTCATTGTATATTCATTTATTTATTCATTTTAAAAGGGGTTAGTTTCACTCCTTGAACTCTATAAATAGGACCTAGTACTCAGCCATTTCACTCATCATTCAAGCATTGTTTAGAGCCTCCAAGCTGCTAAGGTTATTATAGAGAGAAACACTTGGGTTTTGGGTTAAAATCTTTTCCAATCTAAGCTATTCTAAACACTTGGGAAGCAAGATAGAGTGTTGTTTTGGTATCGAGGTGTAGATCAAAGTCATAGTTCATCCAAGGTGTTTAAGTTCTTTGAAACTTAAGGTTTTTTGGTAAGTTTCTATCTTGATGGTTTAGTTCTCTTTTTATCTCCATTTCTTTACAAAACTCATGGTTTTTACTGTTGGTTTTAGGAGTGTTCCAATCACGTTCTTGTCTCCATATTCCAGTTTTTGGTAAGGAAAATAGGTTAGATTATATGTGTTTATATGTTTATGTTATGATATGTTTTATGCTATGATATGATATATGTTTTGTAGTCACTTGGGCATATGACTTGCTTAGATAGCAAGCCCCAATAATTTTTATCATTTTCATGGTTTAGAGTTATGATTTACCTTACCTTGATTAGTAGACAGAGGACCTAGACAGGTTATCATATACTATAGTTGTGATCTAACCTACCTCGATTAGTAGACTGAGGACCTAGATGGTTTTATCACATACCATGTTAATGAGTTAATGGCCATTAATATTGTAGTCCTATATGATATACATTTTTATAGTCATATGTTTTATAGTATATGTTTTATGATATAGTCTTATGTTTTATGATTTATGACATATATGTTTTTTTTTTTCAATAGATTTTCCTTGTTGGGAATTAGGCTCATTCCTTTCTTTTTAGATGATGCAGGAAAATGAGCATGGAAGGCGGGAAGGATTCGTGGTAGCTTGGCATGTGTGTTGAGGATGAATGGATTGAATGGACTGTTGGAAGATCAAGGATGACGTTGTTTTTAAGTCTTTTGATTTATGTTTTTATGTATTTTCACACTTAGTTTTTTAATAATTTATTAAAGTTATGTTTTTATGTTTTATGTAATAAACAATGGGTACCCATACCGTATTTTGTATTTTGTACGATATTTCGGGTTTCAAATAAAGTTATGATTATTTCTTATGTATGTATTCCAAAAGAGTAGCTATGTTTAGTAGTTTTTAATGGTCTGAGGTCTAGAATTAGTCGGGGCATTACTCCCGACCTAAGGACTGCCTTTCAGGCTAAAAAGTCTAGAGCGGGCCTTGTCGTGAAGAGGCCTAGGGTGACGAAGAAGGACACCCCTAAAATGGGGGATACTACAAAATCCCCCTCTAAGGGTAAAGATGCGAGCTTCGCTCGGGAGCCAGCTCCGGTGACTATTGTCACCATTGAGCAAGTTCCTCCTTCCCCTTGACACATGCCTCCACCTCCCCAAGTAATTCAAGCCGAGGCCCCCATCGTTAGAATACTGGTCGAGCCACAGGACCTGGAAAAAATCCTCGAGGCCTTTCGGGGTATAGCGTATGAGACAGCGACTCATATGGTGGGCCACACATATAAAGCCGGTGCGAGGGATCTACGGGCCATAGAGGAGCGCAGCCTGGAGGATGTCCTCAAATCTGCCATGGGGATGAACCTCACCGTGAGTCCTCCCACATCTGATTCTTTTTTTTTTTACTATGTTCTTCCTCTTTTTTTTTTATTTTTTTATTTAAACTTGTTTAGTTATTCTGCAGTCCATCCTGGCCTAATACCGAAGCATAGCTCGTGCTAAGGCTAGAAACGATGAGATACGAGCCGAGTTGGCCACTACCAAGGCCACCCTGAATGTTGCTCAGGAAAGTGAGCATGCCACAAAAGCTGCCTTGACGGTTACTCAGAAGAATTAGCATGCTACTAAGGCTACTCTTATCTCTTCCCAAGAAAGTGAGCAGGCCACAAAGACCGCATTATCCGCCTCCCAAGCTCAGGCCGCAGAGGCAAACCACCGTGTTGAACAGCTTCAGGCCGAGAATGGTGAGCTCAAAGCAAAACTACTTGAAGCCGAAGTTAAAGCCAAGGAGGAAGCGGTAGTGTCATCATCAACCATGGAGGAGATGCTTTACCATTGTTGGGCTTTCAATCAGGACGTGAAATTCTCCTTCATGGAGCTCAGGCTATGGGATCCATACTGTGCTAAATTCAAAGCTCAGTTTTTGCAAGAACCCTCGGAGATTGGTGAGGCTTCCAGAGTGGCGGAGGGAGATGGTGAGGAAGTTACTTCGGTGAGGCGAGCTGACGGAGCCCAATGATCTCATTTATGATTTTCTTTGTAATTGTCTAACAATCTTTTGGTATTAAACAATTTCCTTTGGGCTTAGCTCGAGGTTATTTCTCCTCGATGTGACAATATATTTGTTTATTTTATTTCAACATATGTCTAATTTGTGATCTATTTGTCTTTCCTTTATTATCTTCTCATGTTTATGAATCCTTAGACTCTTGTACATTAGAAATTTTAGGGATCGACTTTTAGATCAAGATAGATTTTACCAAACTTGGTTATGTCCAAGATTTTGTTCACTTATTTGCGTCGTACCTATTAAGAATCAAGCCTCGAACCTAGTTATATCCAGAGTTTTTTTAATGGTTTAAACTTAGTTCATACTAGGTTTATTGAAAATTCGATCTTTAAAAGGCCGTTGAATAATCAATTTTTCCAAATTTCTAAGTTTTGGACTTGGTTACATCCAAGATTTTAGAATATTTAAACTTAGTTCACGCTAGGTTTATTGAAAACTCGAGCTTTAGAAGGCCATTGAATAACCAATTTTTCCAAGCTTCTAAGTTTCGGACCTGGTTACATCCAGGTTTTGGATGATTTAAACTTAGCTCGCGCTAGGTTTATTGAAAACTCGAGCTTTAAAAATCCATTGAATAATCAAATTATCCAAGATTCTATGTTTTGAACCTTATCCAAGCAGGCTTAATTTTGCCAACCTCAGTTGACGAGGAGCCATCTCGCTAGGGCAAACAGGCATATTGAGGAGGTTTTGGCTCAGTTACCCCCTCTTGCAACCGACATTAATGTCGGAAAGAGGAAAAGTGGGTCTCATAAGTCCCATATGAATAATCGATCCAAACCATCAACCAGAACCGCCACTCCAAGTTATGTACCAGCTGGGCGAGATCACCAGAATGCTCGACCCAGCGACCATCACAGGGGTCGTCAGCATGTCAGTCGGTCGGTTAGGACTGCGACCCCAAGTTCTGTGCCTTCTTCACAGGTCCCCAGGAATGCCCATGAAAATCCACAAGGAGGGGCTAGGACAGGATCACGAAGACAAAATGCTCTAACAAATCCTCCTACGCCATGATCGGATCACCAGGCACAAAGAACTAGAGATATTGGAGTAGAACAGAGGTGAGCTAATTTAGTTCGTCCTAATGGAATGAGGATAGCCTCACCAATAAGGCATCCCCCCATCACCTATAAGACATCCAACACCACCTTGTCCTCAATGGGATATTCCAGCTCATGGAGACAGTAGGAGAAATCCTCCCCCATCTGCCAATACTTACGTCCCACGAACACGTGTCGAGAATCTAGGTCCTCGGCCCCAACCATGAGCTGTAAGCTTCACAAATGGGAGTTACTAGACCGATAGCCATCGTAGCGGTAGGTCCGAGAGCGATCTTAGGAATCATTTGATTTCAGCGCAGAACCCTCGGTATGACCCGCAACCCGATTTGCGCGATCGTCTGAACTCGCAGAGAAGGTATCCAGCTCGGGATGAAGATATTAGCTATACACGACAAGAGGGAGGTCCTTCCATAGTATGCAATAACGGGAATGCCCCGCAAAACCAAGCTCGAGCTTGGAGGGACAATAACCCATCAAACGCATACGATAGGATGGGAGCTGTTGAACAACCCCCAGGTAACCTAGGGACTAGGGACCAAACCCTCGAAAGACTAGCTTTGATGGAAGAGCAAATGAAGAGGCTTTTGTCCGGAAAAGAAAAGGATGATTACGACTCAGATGAGGAGCTCGAACCTTTCGCTCCAAATATTGCGGCGACCACATATCCAGTAGGCTTTAGAATGCCACACTTGTCAAAATTTGATGGAGATGGGGATCCGTCAGATCACCTCAGAATGTTTAACACCATGATGATGGCTCATAATGTCAGGCTCAATCTAAGGTGTATTTTGTTCCCTGCAACTCTGGTTGGGCTAACTAGGAAGTGGTTTAAACAATACAAGAGGCATTCCATAAGCTCGTGGAAGAAGTTTTCTTCTGATTTCAAAAAAGCATTCCGAGCTTCACAGGTAGCTCGGGTTGAGACTAACTCATTGGCCAACGTAAAGCAAAAACTTGGCGAGACGTTGAAGGAATATCTGACTAAATTTTCCAATGTTGTTGCACGAGCTAGGGATGTTGATGACAGCTCCAAACTCATGGAAATGAGGACAAGAATCCTCGTCGGGGGCAACCTATGGAAGGAACTCCAAAGAAAATGAGCTAAAAGCGTAGATGAATTATTAGCTCGGGCTCAAGAATGGATAAATCTTGAGGAGGCGCGAGCTTCTGTTGCAGGAACCAGCCAAACCCCTATCCAACCCATTGGAGCGATAACAGATGTGTACGCTACTGCCCAAACTATTACCCAGAATAACCGAGGGGGGAATAACAAGAGAAAAGGGAATGGTGAACCCAGCCAGAGGGGGACAAAAAAAAAGCCTACAGAGAAGTTCAAGCCTATCTACGCCACATATATCGACCTAACGGACACACGTGAGCACATTTTTCTGGCCAATTCTAGTCTCCTTCCATGGAAGAAGCCAGAACCATTGAAGAACCAGAGGGTGAAGAGAGATCCCTCAAAATTCTGCTGGTTCCACAACGACGTCAATCATAACACTGATGATTGTCGGTAGCTAAAGGATGAGATTGAAACACTCATCAGGGTGGGACCTTTGGCCCAGTACGTCCGAAATCGGGTGAATCCAAGTCAGCTCGCTGGGCAGAATTCGCTACCTGTTTCGGAAGCTCCGACAAGCCAACTCGGAGCTCAAACAAATCAGGTCGACCCTCCTCCGATAGTAGGGAGAGATATAACCACCATTGCAGGAGGACCTTATTTGGCAGACACGAGCAGCAGGGCCCAAAAGAGGTACATTAACGATCTGAAGTCTCATAACGGGGTGGAGTTCGTCCTGGAGCAATGGTTATCAAAATAGCAGCAATTGGAAAAGCAACCAATCATTTTCACGGAAGAGGATGCTAGCCACGTCCAATTCCCACATAATGATCCGCTAGTGGTAACTGTTTAGCTCGCCAACTGAAGGGTCTGAAGAACACTAATGGATAACGGGAGTTATGTGAATCTACTTTTCAGGTCCACCCTAGAAAAAATGGGGTTATCTGTAATCAATTTGAAGGTGACCTCGATGACTCTGTATGGGTTTTCGGGTGAGGGGTCAGCAGCCATCGGGATGATTGGATTGGTGGTGACATTGGGAGAAGAGTCACGAACTATTTCTAAATTACTCGAGTTTGTGGTAATCGATTGTCCGGCTGCATACAATGCAATTTTGGGTCCACCTACGCTGATGGAATTTGAAGCCATAACCTCTATTCGCCACCTGGCAATGAAATTCCCCTCAGCTGCGAGAATATGCACATGTAGCATCCCAGAATTTTACTTAGTTAGATAGTAGTAGTAGGTAGTAATAACTTATAGTATGTTAGTTTTAGCGGATATTGGTTCAAGCCGGGATTTAGTTGGATACTCATAGCAATAGTTATGGATTTTATAAGTTTAACCTATAGTTTAGAAATATTAATTATAACATAAGGTTTAATTTTTTTTAGTAGTTATGATTATTATAGTATAGTATAGGTTTATGATATTAGTAGCCTTGTTTGTGGAAAATGGGGTGATTGCATAAGAATAAATTAATTATGATATTATTAAAAAGTGTTATGGATCGAGCCTACATAAAGCCCAAAAGCCCAATAAGATTTTGGGCTTAGTAAATTTGAAATCAGCCTAGGGAATTAGAGTTTGTTATTTTATGGTTAGTTAAGATATTTGTGGATTAAGTTGTTATTTAGATAATTAAATAGATTTTTCGTAACTTTAGGGTACTGTAACTTCCGACCTATTTTTGACCTAGATATATTATGAATTTCGAAAAATAGTATTTCTAGAAAGTTGTATATAATTTAATTATCATTCTAATGGTATAAAGATGGTCTAAATCAGAATCCTAAAACTCCAATTATGTTGATTTTACTACAGATGAGTTTAGAGTTACGAGATTTAGGAAGTTAGATGTTCAGAAATTTTTTTTGTTAGATTATTTAATAAAAATATTAATAAGATAATTTAGAGATATTTTCTATAGAAGTTAGGATTCTATTTTATTTAAATTTAAATTTGGATTATAGTTAGAATGAAATTAATTAAGTTTAAATAAAAGAAAGATCTAGAAACTCTAGTACCTTCCAGAACCATTAAGTGCATGACACTTGTCATAATTATGTTTATTTAAGGATTTAAGTATTGTTTTAATAGGATAGTTTCACTCCTCAAACTCTATAAATAGGACCCTTCACTCAGCCATTTTATTCATTCTTCAAGCATAGTTCATAGCCTCCAAGTTGCTTAGATTATTCTTGAGAGAAACACTAGGGTTTTGGGATAAAAGCTTTACCATCTTAAGCTTTGTAAGCACTTGGGTAGTGAGATATAGTGTGATTTCGATATCGAGGTGTAGAACAGTTCTAGTTTATCAAAGGTGTTTGAGTTCTTTAATTTAAGGTTCTTCTCGGTAAGTTTCTTCTTTGATGGTTTAGTTTTCTTTTCATCTCTTTTCTTTAGAAACTCACCATTCTTTATGTTTGGTTTTAGGAGTTCCAATCCCGCTCTTGTCTCCAATATTCCAGTTTTTGGTAAGGAAAATTAGGTAGTTTAGTATTAGGATCTAGTTATGATATGGTTTATGTTTGTATGATCTAACATTTCAGGTTCAATAAAGGGGTAAGTGTGTCTGGACCTAAGGTGTCCAATGATGTATGATGGACTATGTCTGGTAGGCACGGTTGCCAAAACTTTATGACAGACCTATGTCTGGTGAATGACGGACCTATGTCCGGTGTATGACAAACTTTTGTCCGGGGCTTAATTGCCACCCCTGTATAAACATGTATCTTTTTATTATATCTGACTTGTTTTTATGACCCATAGTTACAATTATGATTATGATTTATGACCTATGACCTATAGCTATGATTATGATTTATGACCTATGATGTATGATCTATGACCTATGAATTATGACTTAGAGTATGCCCTATAATTTATAGATTATGATTTAGAATTATGACTTAAGTTATGATATGATCTAGAGATTTGTGTTGGTATGACTTTTGTGAATTTATGTTATGTTTGATTATATGACTAACCCTTGTTTGTGTTTTCCTTACTGGGCTTAGAAGCTCACTCCTTATGATGTTGTTATTTCAGGAAATTAATGATAGAAAGGCCGGTGGCGAGTGGGACCTAAGAGCTTCGTGATGTATTCGTTGGGGACCATATAGTCGAGGAAGATCAAGCGGGACTATTTTTTTTTTAATTTTATTAAAACATGTTATTTTAAAAAAGTTTTATTTAAATATTGCTCATTTTTATGTTAAAGACAATTATGTTATTTTTAAAAAAACCATGGCCATGTATTTATTTTCAAGTTTTTTTAAGTTTTTATTCAATAAAAGAGCAATATTTACGATTACGACCCAACGCTGTGTTCTCGGTAATCTACGAGAAATTAGGGCATTACAGCACACTTAGAGGCGATCAGATCACTGCCAGGAAATGTTATAGCATTTCTATGAAGGGAAAATCACAACCCAGGCAGCAAGCGATGGTCATAAATGACAGAGATGAGGAGTTCCAGGAAGTAAAAGTTACTCATGGGACGAAATAACCTCAACAAAAAGAGGATAGTGAGGTCGCCCAACGCGACGACATTGACCCACGGGTAGGCGAAGACAGATCAAAGATCAAAGCCATAGAAGAGCTCCAGGAAGTAAACATTGATCCCAAAGAAGCTTCAAGAGTCATAAAAATTGAAAATAATCTTGACGACAAAAGGAAGAAGGAGTTAGTTGATTTCTTACAGAAAAACCTGGACGTCTTTGCTTGGTCGCATAAGGATATGGTGGGAATAAGTCTGAATATAACAATCCACACCTTAAATTTGGACAAGAATGTGCTTGCGAAATCCCAAAAACCGAGATGTTTGGGAACAGTCTGAGCTGAAGCCCTTGAGGAAGAAGTAGCTCGATTATTAAAATGTGGGTTTATCCAGGAGGCAAAATACCCGATCTGGGTTGCCAATCCAGTGTTGGTCCCGAAGCCAAACAGGAAGTGGAGAACCTGTATTAGCTTCTCCGATCTAAGTAAAGCTTGTCCCAAGGACTGTTTCCCACTACCAAGGATTGACCAGTTGGTAGATGCCACGGCAGGTCACGAGCTCATGTCCTTCATGGATGCGTACTCTGGATATAACCAGATCGTGATGAATGAATCATGTGGACCACGAACATACTAGTTTGATGACCGAACATAACATATATTGTTACAAAGCTATGCCATTCAGATTGAAGAATGCGGGGGCTACATACCAACGCTTGGTAAACAAAATGTTCGCTGGCCAAATCGGGAGAAATATGGAGTTGTATGTCGATAAAATGCTTGTCAAGTCAAAGACTGCCAATAACCATGTATCTGATCTAGAACAATGTTTTGGAATATTAAGGAGATATGAAATGATGCTGAATCCCTAGAAATGTACTTTACGGAGTGACATCTGGAAAATTCTTGGGGTTCATAGTCAACACGAGGGGAATAGAGGCGAATTCTGAGAAAATTAGATCGTTATTAGAAATGCCCTCACCAAGGTCACGTAAAGAAGTTCAAAGCCTAACTGGAAGGGTGGTGGCTTTGAATCGATTCATTTCAAAATCCACTGACAAGTGTCTGCCATTCTTCAACTTGCTCAGAGGAAACAAGAAATTTGAGTGGACCGAGGAGTGCAAACAGGCATTCCACGACCTAAAAATGCACCTGGCCGAGCCCCCGATATTATCTAAACCTATGTCTGGAGAATCATTGTTCCTTTATTTGGCCGTGACAGAGAATGAAGTTAGTGCCGTGTTAGTTCAAGAAGAAGACCGTGCTCAGAAACCAGTATATTATGTAAGCAAGAGACTTCTCGGAGCCAAGTCATGATACCCACTGATAGAGAAGCTGGCATTCTATCTGATATTGTCTTCCAAAAAGCTCCGGCCATATTTCCAGTCCCATTCAATCAACATCTTAACCGACCAACATTTAAGGCAGGTTTTGCAAAAGCCTGAGACGTCGGGACGTCTTTTAAAATGGTCCATCAAACTTAGCTAGTTCAAGATATTTTACATGCCACTGACCTCAATCAAGAGTCAAGCCTTTGCTGACTTTATGGCTGAATGCACTGTTTTTCAAGAAGAGCTCTTGAGGGAGCCGGTGCAGGAATTATGGAAAATCTTCGTTGACGGATTGTCAAACGAGAACGGATTAGAAGCTGGGATCATCTTAATCTCACCAGAAGGGCATTGATTTCATACAACTCTTAGATTCGGATTTGAGGCACCCAACAACGAAGCAGAATATGAGGCCTTACTAGCAGGGCTGAGGGTGGCGAGAGAGCTCAAGGAGAAAGCCATCCAATGATATAGAGATTCCCAACTTGTGGTCAATCAGGTATTGGGGGAGTATCTAGCTCGAGGTACCAAGATGGTGGCCTACCTAGCTAAGGTAAAGGGAGAATTGTCTAAATTTGAGTACAGCTCTGTTGAATAGATTCCTTGTGAATAGAATTCTAACGCTAATGCTTTGGCATGACTTGCTACCACAAAAGAAGCTGAGACATTTCATGTAGTGGCGGTGGAGTTCTTGGAGAGCCTGAGTGTGATGGTAGAAGTGATAGAGGTCGGAATGACCGACATAAGACCAACATGGATGACTCCCATAATGGAATACCTCGCAACTGGAAAGTTACCTGATGACAGAAAAGACGCGAGAAAAATACTCTATCAAGCTCCACGGTACGTAATAGTAGATGGAAACTTGTATCGGCATGGTCATTCCTTGCCTCTCCTGCGATGTGTTCTACCCGAGGAAGCCAAAACCATTTTACAAGAAATACACAAAGGCTTTTGTGGAGATCATGCTGGGGGGCAAAACCTGGCACTGAAGATATTGAGACAGGGCTATTTTTGGCCCACTTTAACGAAAGACTCGATCTTGTGTGTTCAGAAGTGCGACAAATGCCAGCGTTTTGCCATAGTTTCCCAAGCTGCTCCACTCGACCTAACGATGATTTCATCCCCGTGGCCAATTGCAGTATGGGGAATCGACCTAATAGGTTCCCTACCTATGGGAAAGGGAGGAGTTTGATATGTGGTGGTGGCAATCGATTACTTCACTAAGTGGGTAGAAGCTGAGCCTCTAGCAACCATCACCTCAAAAAGAGTCATGGACTTCATGGTGAAGAGTATTATATGTCAATTTGGACTTCCTAAGAAAATCGTGTCAGACAACGCGACGCAATTCGACAGTGATCTCTTCACCGACTTTTGTGAAAAATATGGCATCACAAAGAGCTTCTCGTCGGTAGCATACCCACAAACCAATAGGCAGGTCGAGGCTATAAACAAAACCCTTAAAGCGAGCCTGAAGAAGGGGTGAGACGAAGCCAAAGGACTATGGCCCGAACAACTCCCGCAAGTACTTTGGGCCTACCGAACTTCTCACAGGATCTCCACGGGGCATACTCCTTTCTCCTTAACTTTTGGAAGCGAGGCCGTGCTTCCAATCGAAGCTATGATAACTACTCACAGGCAAAGGACATTTAATCAAGAACAGAATGACAGGATACTTAATGTATCTCTCAATCTGATCGAAGAAAAATGAGAGGAATCGTAGTTACAGCTCGCCCATTATCAACAAAAAATCACTCACTATTTCAATTCTAAAGTTAAGGGGCGCAAACTTGGATTGGGCGACCTAGTTCTCCAAAGGGTCTTTTTGGAAAATAAAGACCCCAAGGATGGTGTATTAGGCCTGAACTGGGAGGGACCATACCAGTTCGTAAAAGTCTTGCATGAGGGAACTTTCAAGATAGCTCAATTGAATAGACCAGATGGCGGCAAAAAGTTGACGAGACAATTATTTTAGTCCTCCAAACCCGAACAGATGCCAATTGTAGTAAACCACGTATCCAATACTCAAGTAGTAGGCATGCATGGTTTTATGTGACAGAAGTCTAAAAGCCCCTACTATGTATGTCAGAAAATGACGATATCAAGCACGAGTAGGAGCTTGGGGGGCAAATGTTCTACCCTAATTTCAGCATGAGTTCGTTCACTCAGCTCGGGTACAACTGGCAGACAAATACGTGGAAAAATAACCAAGAAGGATATATGATTGTTATCCATGTGGACAGCTCGAGATTCATAATGACTAGACCTAGTGTTAAGCGTCCTGACTTTACCACGAACTAAGAATCAGATAGCTGTTAGAGCACAAGCTCATGAGAGATATGCAACTCGTGGTGATTAAGATAAAACGCATACTAAAGGATCCATAAAGATTCAGGATTTGTTTATACGCTTATTCATGACCAGGCTGTCATATTTATTATCCGAGAAAGTGGGAACATATTTATTTTCTTATCAAATCACATCCCAACATAAATGGGAATGATTTGTGTTAAATATAGACATTATGTAATTATGTGATTGACTCACGCAGTTGCCCAAACTTATTCATGGAATTCCCCTATAAATATTGGGAATACTGAATAGAAAAAGGGGGACCATTATTCTGTAATACCAAAACTCTGCCAAAATAGAGAGAAAAATAATAATAATATTGACTCGTAGACTAGGTGGATTTTAACCACTAAACCGCGTAAAAGTCCTGTGTTTTTTGAGTGAATTCTTGTTATTTTCATTACAGTATACCATCAAGCACTAATCTTCCTTATTATTTCTTAATACACTGTTGGAAAAAAACCGCGTCAACAGGGTCATATCCTCAACACCCATTCTGATAGTATCTATGACTTCCACACCAAGACCAAGTTGACAACGGAGATATGGGATGCACTTGAGACAAAATTCAAGGCGGAAGATGAAGGTACCAAAAAGTTTTTGATTTCTCAATATATTGATTTCAAGTTTTGTGGTGATAAACCTATTCTTCCTCAAATACATGAATTGAAAATAATTCTTAACAAATTGAAAGTTTTGAACATTAAGCTTCCCAAGGCCTTTTAAGTTGGTGCTATAGTGGAAAAATTACCACAAACTTGGAGGAGCTATAGGAAAAGAATCCTTCATGAAATGAGGATTATTCTTTTCAGGAAATTCAAAAGCATATTTGAATTGAGGAGGAATCTATATGTAGAGATAAACTTGTGGAGGGGCCTAATGGAGAGACTTCCAAGGAAAATGCGGTGTCATAACCAAAACATCCCAAAAACAAAGGGAAAGGCAAGAAGAGTAATGAGACATCCTTGGGTCCAAAAACCAACCCAAACAAGTTTAAGGGCGAGAAAGGTACTTGCTTTGTGTGTGGGAAAAATGGTCACTATGCTAGAGATCATAGGCATAGAAAAGACCAACAAGGACCTAAGGTAAATACAACTCAAGAGGATAATATAGTTGTTACCCTTAGTGAGGTGAATGCGGTCCAAGGTAAGGTGAATGGATGGTGGTATGACACATGTGCCATCGTCCATGTCACCTATGACTAATCATTGTTCAAGACCTTTGAAGAGTCAAATGACAACCATGAGATTCAAATGGGCAATGAGGGCAAATGCAAGGTACTTGGCAAAGGTACCATTGAATTCTTTTTCACCTTCGGCAAGAAAGTAACATTAGTGAATGTGCTTTATGTTCCCGAAATGAGTAGAAACTTGGTAAGTGGTGATTTTCTTGGCAAGCCTGGTATTAAAGCCAATTTTGAGTCCGCTAAACTTATTCTTACCAAATCCAATGTATTTTTGGAAAATGGGTACTCTTGTGAGGGTATGGTTAAGTTGTGAACCAATGATGTAACTTTCAATGTTATCAATAAAAATGTTAATTCCTCCTATATTATTGAGTATGATTCTTTATTTTTGTGGCAATTTAGACTATCTCATATAGGTTTTTCAACCCGTGAAAAGAGTAGTAAAATGTGGTATGATTGCATGCCATATTAAAAACTATGGTAAATGTGAAACATGTGTTAAGGAATAAATGATTAAAAAAATCATTTCCTAGTGTAGAAAGATCATCTAATTTACTAGATTTAATCCATAGTGATCTTTGTGAATTAAATGGTGTTTTAACTAGAGGTGGTAAAAGGTATTTTCTTACTTTTATAGATGATTTTAGTAGATCTATCTATGTGTTTCTTTTAAAGTATAAAGATGAGACTTTTGATGCTTTTAAAGTATATAAATTAGAAGTTGAAAATCAGCTCAATAAAAAGATTAAGGTGCTAAGAAGTGATAGAGGAGGAGAGTACTTATCTAATGAATTCAATACATTTTGTGAAGAAAACGGTATAATTCATGAGTGCACCGCACCTTATACACCACAACACAATGGTGTTGCCGAAAGGAAAAATAGGACTAGACCTGATATAGCATTTGCGGTAAGTAAACTTAGTAGGTTTACAAGTAATCCAATTGTGGATCACTGGAAGGCTATCAGGAGAGTCCTAGGTGATCTCAAGAAAACCAAAGGACTAAGCCTTCACTACTCCAAATTTCTTTCAATCTTAGAAGGATATACAGATGCAAGCTAGATATCCATTCTTGGGGACAACTTGTCCACCACTGGTTGGGTATTTACACTTGGTGGGGGTGCAATTTCTTGGGGTTCCAAGAAACAAACCTATATATCTCATTCCACTATGGAAGCAGAGTTCATTTCTCTAGCAACTACTGGCAAAGAGGATGAATGGTTAAGGTATCTTTTGATATAGATACCCCTAATCAAGGAGAATGTATCCACTATATCGATACATTGTGATAGCCAATGAACATTGGATAGAGCATACAACTGAGTGTATAATGGGAAATCTAGACACATTAGTCTAAGACATGGATATGTAAGAGAATTGATTCAAAGAGGAGTCATCTCAATATCCTATGTGAGAACAAGTGAAAACTTGGCGGATCCTTTCACTAAGCCACTAAAGAGAGATTTAGTGGCTACATCATCTCGAGGGATGGGACTTAAACTCCCTAAAGAGGTTCACGATTGATGGTAACCTATCTTAACACTAGTTATTTAACTAGTGTTAGGTACAATAGGTAATAACAAGTTAATCAAGTGAATATTAGTTGTACTCAAAACAGTCCCATTTGAGATGTTGAGTACTTGTGAGTTACCAAATTGAGGGTTAAAACTGAGAGGTTTTTTTTTTAATAGAATTTAGTTTTGTTAAGACAAGTATTTTTGGTAACAAAATATTGTAAGAGTTCTACCTACATGGACCTAGGGGTGGTGCCGCCTCTCATGAGTATTGGGAGTATTCTCAAGAATGTCCATGAATGGAAAATGCACATGGCCATTAATGGTGCAAAGCGAGACATAGAGGTCTCAAGTGAACATGAAAAACGTGTATGTGTTATCACCGATTTGTTATCATGGAAAGATGGTTCAATGCCTAGTGCAACCAAATTTTCAACAAATTTTGTGATAATTACACTATAGTAAAGTTCAAGTTGAAAAAAACTTTACTTTATGCATCAATGCAATTGCTTCTATAAGAGAGAGTTATTATTTAATCAAGTGGGAGATATGCTATATTTTAAAATATAATGTTGATTGATTAAATAAGTGTTACAATAGATAGCTATTTAATCTAGTGGGGGAATGTTATATTATTTTATAATATAATGTTTTAGATTAAATAAATGTGACAAAGAGTGTCACATTTTGTAACATATAAAAGAGAGTTACAATATTTGGATATATGTGAATATTCAAATATGTAACATATATGGTGTTACAAATTCAGTTACAAATTTGTAACTTCCAAATATTGCCCATTATTGTGTAGATTTGTTGTTACACAATTTTGAGTTGAATTTCTTAAAGCCATAAGTATAATGGCCATTAGAGATATGATTTTAAGCCCAATAATGTGTTTGGGGGTTACAAAATCAATTGGGAGTGATTTAGAACCGTTTGGAAAAATATCCCAAAATTGTGTGCTGAAAATGGCCAGTGGCCGCGGTCAGAGGTATTGGTGGCCGCGTCCTGGGGAATAGAGACCAGTGGCCATGGCCACTGATACTTCTGGGCGCGACCAATGAAGCTGACAGCCAACTTGGATTTTTAGTTTTTTCCAATTTGAACGGTTCTAAAATCCTAAGTGACTCCTAAATCTCCATTTTAATTCCATAAAATTCTAATTAAACATTGGTAACAACCACAGGGGTTGGTGGAATTTGAAATTCAAAGGGTGTCTCTAAACTCTATAAATAGGATCATATTGCTCACTTGTAAGACACAATTTTTTTTCTATCCATTAGAGCACTTGGCTAGAAAACACCTAGAGGCTTGATAATTCTAGAAAGATATTTCCAAAATTGTGAGAGTTCCCTTAGTGCTTGAGTTAGGGGGACATAAGCTTTTGGACAAAGGTTTCAAACCTTGTTCAAGTTGGTGATCCCCAACACTTTTCACTTTGGTTGGCTTAAGAGTTAAGAAAGGTATTAACGTGTTTAACGCAAGCCGAAAAGATTAGATCTAATCGACATAAGCATTGAATGACTCATCATGAGCATTAATGCCTGATCGACCTCAAGTTCGATGAAAACTAAAAGCACTTGTGTAGCCTAATGGCTAGTTACTTAGAGCCAGGGCCAAAAGGCCCAGGTGACTGCATCGTCACATGGCTGTGGGTGCTGAGCCCAAGTTAGTGACTTACTCATCAGTCACTCATCTGATTCAAGTTTGTGACTCCACAGTCACTCATCTGGTTTAAGTTAGTGACTTACTCATCAGTCACTCATCTGATTAGGGCTACACGCCCCATCATGATTATCAAAATCTCAAGTGTTAATCCCTCATCTGATTAGGGCTACACGCCCCAACATGATTATCAGAATCTCAAAGTGTTAATCACTCATCTAAATAGGATTGACTTAATAGTCATCCATACAGAAGGGCAGGATCCACAATCATTGTTTGGACTTATTTGCATGCATGAATAGGGCTATTATTGCAATGCATGCCTATTATGACTTAGTAACATGTTATTACTGTTCATGAGCATATTGAGTTTTCTTGTTGAGCTTCGGCTCACGGGTGCTATGTGGTGCAGGTAAAGGCAAAAGAAAGCTGGACCATCTTTGAGTTGGAGAGCTTAGGTGACGATGTGTACATATGAGGCTGCTCGACCGCCACGACCGAGGGTTTAAAAAGGAACTAGGGTTAAACCCTATTTTGCCGCTTAGGTCGGCTGGTTGTAAATATTTTATTGTAATTAACCTTTAAATTTTATTTTCGATCCCAATGTATACAGTAAACATTTTAGTGAAATGTTGTGTCTTAACCAAAATGTTTTAATCCTAAATTGTTAATCATACTTAGTTACACGATTATGGCCAAATGACTCGATTAGCGAGTTTACCAATGTTTAAAATGCACACCGTAACGATCCCTGGGTAGTAAGGCGTTACAACTTGGTATTAGAGCAAGCCAAGGTTAAGGGTTCCTGAAGACAAGCTGGGCATGTACACTCATCATCAAAGATAGCTTCACTCAGGGTATGGTAACTATTCCTGTAGTTATGTGCTTAATCGCTTAAATAGAATGTAAATGCTTTACCTACACATTGTACTAGGGAGCGTGAGATTTTGATAGAGCCTGGCTCTTGACTATTAAATGATTATATGATTACATGCTCCGTGAACATATATGAATGTGATTATATGATTACCTGCTCCATGATTATAAGAATGTGATATTTGCATGCTAGAGTTGGAGGCATGGTGTGAATGTTGGAAGAGCAAGGGTTATGAATTGATGAATAAATACTATGGGCATGTGTTTACCACTGCAGTAGTTTGAGAATTTAGTGTGTTATGATTGTTCCCATGGGGAAGGCTTTTGATATGCACATCCTGTTTAATGGGTCAAGTTATTGACTGCAGATTCAATCAACAGGTATGTATCCAAGGCAGATAATGAGGCCTGGTAGTGGTTATACTAGGGCTGGGGATTAGAACCAGGGTTTGAGTTCTTCATCTGCCCCTCAGAACTTCCAGCAGGTGTTTACAGATATGCAATTAAGATTGCAGAGGCAAGAGGAAGAAATTAGGTGTTTGAAGCAACAACATAATCTGTTAGGGAGCACCTCTTCCTTTGTTATGCTAAGAGTGGCACTAATTTTGGCTTAGCCTAGGGTTGAGAACAGATGGGAATTTCTGTGTGGAAGATTCCAGGAGTATTACCCTCTAGTCTTTGAGGGAGGCCTAGATCCATTCAGAGCCGAGCAATGGATGGGCATGATCAGTTCCATTCTCGATAGTATGGGGGTGGTAGGTCATGATAGGGTGATCTATGCTACATATGTATTGCGGGATGACGCCTGAACGTGGTGGGAAGTGGTATCCCATACATGAGATACAACTGTGATGGACTGGAAAGAATTTAGGCAGTTGTTTAATGAAAGATATTACTGTGATACAGTCAAGACTGCTAAGATGAATGAGTTTCTGAACCTCGTTCAGGGAAACACAATAGTAACTGAATATGTTAACAGATTCGATGGGTTGGCCAAGTTTGCATTTGATATGGTACCCACGGATGTAGCTCGGAAGGAAAGGTTTATCCAGGGATTGAATCCTAGCATAGCTAAGGGCATTAGAGTTGCCCCAGTGCATGAAATCTCTACCTACGCTCAGGTGGTAGGGAAGGCTCTTGTTGTTGAGAGCACAAGAAATCAGACTGAAAAGGAGAATGCTGGAGAGCACGGAGCTCAAGCAGTGATACCTCCATTTATTGGATCGAGCAAGGACAAGGATTGGAAAGTTTACCTAGAATGCACTCGGTGTAAGAGGCGTCATCTGGGAGAATGCCGAGCAAAGGCATGTTTCTTATGTGGAATGGTTGGGCATTTTGAGAAGGATTTCCCAAGGCGAAGGAAGGATGAGCCAAAGGGGGTGGACAGCTCGACTCTAGCTCGAGTGTTCGTTCCGATGCAGTCAGAGTCGGAGACTGAGACTGAGACTAGTTCCTCAGTGGTGGCAGGTCAGCTTTCTAGTTCTGATTTTTGTATTATGCTGACTAGTTTTGGTGCCAAGTTGTTTCTTTGCTTGTTGCATATAGAGAAGCATAGACTTGTTATGCAGATCGCATGGTTATGTTGTGATGAGTTAGATTATGGTGGAGAGAAGACTCATCAGTTGATATGATAAGAGTTGGTTATGACTAACTTTAGTATGATCCTAGATATAGAATGGTTAGCCAAGTGTGGGGCAATGCTAGATTGCAAGGAAAGGATAGTAACTCTTGGGTTTTAGAGTGGGAAACCCTTGTGGTAGTTGGCACTTTGCATGTGACATCTGTATTTAGAGCTAGAGATATATTGCAGTAGGATGCATAGAACTCTTAGCTAGTGTGGGGGATACCACTTAGATTGTGCCAGTGGGATCAGGACAAACTGGATTAGTCTGTGAGTTTCTGGATGTGCTTCCAGGAGATTTATCAGGATTACCATTACAAAGTGATGAATGGCGATTAGATCGGTGCCAGAGAAGGAATCAGGTCTAGGCTACTGTATGGTATGACTTCAGCAGAACTGTAAGAACTAAAGGTTCAATTATTGAGTAAGATGGTATTCTCCAAATATAAGAATGTTTTTATATCGGATATGGGCACTTGGAGTGCTAAGTTATGTTTTGAGGAACTGGTTAACGCTAAGTTATGTTTGGATGAATTAGATGAATAGAGTATTCAAAGATTATCTGAATTGGATTTGTGAACGTCCTGATCGACGGTGTTATGGTATACTCTCAGTTGGAGAATTGCCAAGGTCAAGGAATGCCTTAGAGGGAAGGAGTTCCCTTGGACGGGCAGGATATTACATGTATTTTGTGGAAGAGTTCTAAGTCTTCTTACAGATCAGAATTAGTTTGTAGGTTGTTATGACACCTCAGTTACAGGGTAAAGGGATTGCCTATGCATCATGATAATTGAAGGATATGACCAGGACTAGAGTAGAGTTACTGGTGGGCCAGTTGGCCAACTTTATGCTTGAGATTATTATTTCAGAAAGGATCAGGGGAAAATAGTCAAGTGAACCATAAATGGGAAGAATTGAGGGGAATGTCTTAGCTGGATTAGCTAAGGACTATGTAGTGTCAGGTGTGAGCTTATTGTGGTATAAGGTTCAGATTTGGGATCTGATGGACACTGGAATTAAATGAAGGATTCTGGATGAATCTTATATTACCCTCTTATTCTCTTCATCCATGCATCATGAAAATGTACCAGAGTTTGAAAGCTTTATATTGGTGGCTTGGTATGGAGAGGGATGTAACAGAATACATGACAAAGTTCTTAACCTGTTAGCAGGTCAAGGCCGAGTATCAGAAACCAGTAAGGCTATTGTAGCCATAGTCGACCAGTATTTAAAGTGATTTGGATTCGGTCATTAGGGACCAATATTTAAAGTGAGTTCACTTCTATCAGTAAGGACAAGTAACACAACTGATCAGTATTCAGAACTCAATGTGAGAGAGGTTGTACGCCTTCATGGAAATTCAAGATCTATCTTATCAGATAAGGACACTACTTTTACTTCAAAGTCTTGGGGAAAGTTGCAGAAAGGTGATGAGTATATAGTTGGAGTTTGGTACAGTTCATTATCCTTAGACTGATGGTAAATTAGAAAGAGAGTTATCCAGTTATTGGAGAAGCACCATATGAGATGCTGTATGGTAGGGAATGTATATCACCCATTCATTGGAATGAGACGGGTGAGATGTTATATTTGGATCCTGAGGTAGTTCAGGGGATCACTGAGGATATTAAAAAAAAACACGGGTTAGAGCTTGGATGCTCACTTCTCAAAGTAAATGGAAAAGTTATGATGATTTGAAATGCAGGAACATGGAGTTCCAGGTGGAAGATCGTATCTTCCTTAGAAGATCACAATGGAAAGAGGTGAGGTAATAAGGGCAAGTTGAGCTCTAGATTGGTAAGACTGTTTGAAATCCCTGATAGGATTGGTCAGGTTGCCTTTGGATTGACCTTATCTTTGGCACTGTCAGCTGTATATAGTGTATTTTATATTTCCATGTTGAGGACATGGGTTAAAAGAGACTCATGAGTTGAGTTACGAGAATCTGGAGACTGAGGCTAAGTTATCCTGTGAGGAATAGCCAGTTCAGATTTTAACAGAAAGAACAAGGTTCTAAGGAGCAAAGTTGTACTTTGATTAAGGTATTTTATAGAAAGAGTGAGGTCGAGCGAGCGATCTGGGAACTGGAATCAGATATGCGAAATTTATATTCCGGGTTGTTCAGATAAAATTTTGAAGATGAAATTTCTGTATGGAGGGGATATTTGTAATGACCCATTTCCTAATAAGTCTTAGGACCTTGATTAGGAGGCTGGGAGGGCCATAATTTATTTATTATGCAATTAAACGATTATATGCATGTTTAGGTGTATTAATATGCATGTGAACCCATTTCTGTTTAATTGGGAAATTTTCATATTTTGGCCATTTCGGGTATATTTGGCATGTATGTGGCATGTGTGTGGTGCTTCATTACTATTTGGTTATGCTAGGGTTACTCATCACGAGACGATCCTAGGAGGTAAGCTAGTGGGAAAGTCACAACAAGATTTATACTTGACTCGGAGTGAGTCAAGGGGTATTTAGCACATTACCGGGATATTGGGTAATGGGAATAAATATTTGATGATAAATGGGAGTTAGTAAGATCAGGGGGAAATTCTGGGAGTTTTGACTTTTTTACCCAGGGGGGTATTTTCGGGACCCCGAGCATCAGGATTTGCTTGAGGCTACTTAAGCTTGAAGTAACCTGTTAAGAAATAAAAAGAACGTTCCATCTTCCTCCCGTTCCTTTTTTGACACCCGATCACATTTTCGAAGGAAACTTGAGTTCTAGGACTCGGATTCAAGCGAGGATCGAGGCATAACGATTCTAGGGAAGATTAGAAGCTTTTTAGAGAGGATTTAGTTGGGAAACAACTCAATTGGAGGTAACTCATGTTTTAAGTTTTTAAAGTTTTAAGCTTGGATTGGGTTTTATGTTTTGATGAGTTTTAAATGAATTGAAGCTTGGGTTTTTATTGGTATTGGATAAGTAGACTGTTTGGGAACTTTGATTTTTGGATTTGGAGATGTTTGAGTAGGTTTTTGGAAGGATTTAAAAGAGGAAAAACGAGGTTTTTGGCTGGGTTCGTGGTCGGGCCGCGACCTTGTTCTTAGGCGCTGCGGCCCAGGCTTGATGAAGGAGGACGTTTACTGTCTGGGCAGTTAGGGCTGGGATGCAAGGTAGGAGCACTGCGGCGCTAGGCACATGTAGATTGGGTTAGGCCTCTGTAGGGAGGCGGTGGGCCGCTACGCAGGTCTGGGTGGATCCGCGACACTTAAGGGAAATTTTGTCGAGATTTGGTTTTTAATCATGGGAGCTTAACTCTAAGGGCCTGGGATCGATTCTACTACCCAGTTGAGTAGGATTTGACATCCTAGAGGCTTGGGTTGGGTCTGGAAGTATTTATTTACTCTTTTTGATGAGGTTTTATATTATGGTTGTGATTAGGTTATCGCTAGGGGCTTGGAAACAAGATCGTGCTTGTGGCTTGTTTATTGGTAACCTGTGCTTGGACCAAAGGTAAGAAAATTGCACCCAGTATGTGATGCATGAGGAACATGTGATTAGGGCATGACATGAATATTTAATATGAGATTGATCTGAGCTTAAGTCTTTGTATTTGTGCTTGATCATAATTATGCTAGTGATTGTTAAGTAAGCATGCTGAATGCCCTACATTTGGATATTTGACATATGATATATGCCTGGATGCATTGCTTACTTGTGAATGGCACTGACTCATTAGTCAGAATCGGCAATGGTGTCGGTATTAACTGTGAAGTTGTGACTCATTAGTCAAGTTCGGCAGTAGTACTGAGCACTGGTCGTATGGTATTGGCTTAAGAGTCAAGAACGGTATTAGCGTGTTTAACGCAAGCTGAAAAGATTAGATCTAATCGACATAAGCATTGAAGGACTCATCATGAGCATTAATGCCTGATCGACTTCAAGTTTGATGAAAACTAAAAGCGCTTGTCTAGCCTAATGGCTAGTTTCTTAGAGCCAGGGCCAGAAGGCCCAGGTGACTGCATCATCACATGGCTGTGGGTGCTGAGCCCAAGTTAGTGACTTACTCATCAGTCACTCATCTGATTCAAGTTTGTGACTCCATAGTCACTCATCTGGTTTAAGTTAGTGACTCACTCATCAGTCACTCATCTGATTCAAGTTTGTGACTCCACAGTCACTCTTCTGGTTTAAGTTAGTGACTTACTCATCAGTCACTCATCTGATTAAGGCTACACGCCCAGAATGATTATCAGAATCTCAAGTGTTAATCCCTCATCTGATTAGGGCTACACGCTCCATCATGATTATCAGAATCTCAAAATGTTAATCACTCATCTGAATAGGATTGACTTGATAGTCATCCATACATGAGGGCAGGATCCACAATCATTGTTTGGACTTATTTGCATGCATGAATAGGGATATTATTGCTAGGCATGCCTATTATGACTTAGTAACATGTTATTATTGTTCATGAACATATTGAGTTTTCTTTCTGAGATTCGGCTCATGGGTGCTATGTGGTGCAGGTAAAGGCAAAAGAAAGCTGGACCATCTTTGAGTTGGAGAGCTTAGGTGACGATGTGTACATATGCGGCTGATCGACCGCCACGACCGAGGGTTTAAAGAAGAACTAGGGTTAAACCCTATTTTTCTGGAGTAGTCTCATGATGGGTGACCTCCTGAGAAGTTTTCCTAGGAAGCGTGCGAGTGAGGACAAAGCACGCTGGAAAGACTCATGTTGGTTTGTAGGGCCAGTCGTCGTTCCATGAAGCAGCCACAGTGATGTGGGGCATTACAATTTTCTAATATTTTTCTACCAATTTTTTAATTAAAGATCACAATGAGATTCCTCAACTCCAATTAAAGTATATAAACAATCAATAAGTATATAAACTAGGCAAAAGAATTAAAACAAAGTTAGAATATGGTTAGAAGAATGTTAGAAAATGGTTTTAAAAATGTTAGAACTTGGTTAGAAAAGGGTTAGAAAAATGTTAGAAATTGGTTAGAAACAGTTTAGGAAAATGTTAGAACCTTGTTAGAATAACATTAGAACAAAAAAAAAACCTATATCGCAGAATCTACACAAAAGCTTGTTATTTGAACCAAAAAAAATTTTGGGCAAGTTTTTCAGCATATAACAGTACAAAAAACACATATAAAAATTATATAACACCTATAACCTATAAATAACAATAACACTTATTTATTATTAATTGCTTCATCTTCTATTGTGTAAAGTTAACTCATTAAGGGTATTTATGTCATTTTAGGTGGGTTTGGGGTTATTTTAGTGAGAAACAATAATAAAGGTATATGTTTAGTAATATGAGACTTGTGGGAGTCATTTATTGGAGTTTTTTTTTTTATTGTATCAATCTGTTTCTTATTGAACCATTTGTATGCACACCCTACTGCAGTCACTATGGGGGAGTTTTATAGTGACATGCTTGAAAAATGTAATATTACCCCAAAATTTATTAGGTTTTGCCTTCCTAGTATGATGTTGTACATTGATGGAATCTACTAAACCGAATATAATCATCTTGGTTGTATGTGATAACTTCATTTTAGTGTCGTTTTAGAATGTGTTTTTGTGGTAATTGTGGACGCTCAATATTCCACGCCCATAAAAGAACCAAGTCGTGTGTTAAGGTCCCTTAAAGGCCTACATGCATGCTTGAGCCATGAGATGCTCGGAGTACGACCCTCTCACAACAGCCTCGCATGCCTAAGACTGTGCCCCGCGAGGTGACCTCCCGTGCCTAGATGCGTGATGCATAAGGGAGCCTCGTGTACCCAGGGGGAAGTCTTGTTGGCAGGCCTCGCATACTTAGAACCACGCCCCGCGAGACGACCTCGCGTGCCCAGGCTCACACCCCAGCAGCCTCGGCCTCGCGTGGCCTCGCGTCCGAGCGCACGCAGCCTCGGCTCAATAGCCTCGGCCTCGCGTGGCCTCGTGTCCGAAGCAGCCTCGGCCTCACGTGGCCTCGTGTCCGAAGCAGCCTCGGCCTCACGTGGCCTCGCGTCCAAGCGCGTGCAGCCTCGCCCCAGCAGCCTCGGCCTCGCGTGGCCTCGCGTCCGAGCACGCGCAGCCTCGACCTTGCGTGGCCTCGTGTTCGAGCGCGCGCAGCCTCGTTCGAAGCAGCCTCAGCCTCGCGTGGCCTCGTGTCCCAGTGCCCGTGGCCTCGCGTCCGAGCGTGCATTCGGCCTCGCGCCCCGGGCGCTCCATGCCGTGTGAGGCGTGTACCCTTGGGAGCCACACCATCGGGTGCCCATGCGAGGGAGGCCTCGCCAAGGGGGCTCGCGAGCCGCATAGGAGCCACGCCATCAGATGGACCCCAATGCTTAAAGGCTCTGGTACGAGTCGAATGGAACGTACTTGTACGATCTAGTACTGGGTACGGCCGCTAAGACCCCGTATGTCGAGTACGGACACCCGTACCAGTGGGGTAGTGGGAGTGCTGGAATAAGAGTTATGGCCCGTATGTCTACGGCCAGGAGTCAGAGTCGACACCACTACCACCTGCGCCACTATATCTGTCCCCACTCCACTAACATGAGTACAGACAAGTAGTGGAGACATCGTCCTGACGCCTGCCCCTGTACTGGATGCACGGCCACAACCTCTGAAACCACTCTCCTGACAGAGTACTTATGTACCACTTGGTCCCCTGGACCACCATGTACCTAGGGCCATTAGAGCCTACTATAAAATGAACTCTAACTCCACCAGAAGGGGGGTTGGAAAATTTACTGTAGCAAGTGCTTGAGAGTGAATGAAAGATTGATTTCTCCATTGTTGTTCTGTCATTGTTCTTGAGTTATTACTTAGATTTCTACAGCTTTTTTATTGACTTTCTTTACTTGATAATTTTTTCCAACTTTGACGAGTTCTCACCGTCAACAGTTTGGTGCCGTCTATGGGAACGTTAGTTCCAAGCTACTGTTCTACCATTTTTTCCGGCGAGGAGAGATGCCATGACGTTCGAAGCGGCTCAGGGAACCACGAGAGGTAGAGGTTCACCTGAACGGAGTCCAGCTGAAGGCCTCCATGAAGGATGCTCCTCCACCTAGAGAGGTGGAGCCCCCGAAGGACCCTGAGGTTCACGGAGGTGATAGAGTGGCCTTGTCACCGGCCGCTCCACCTGGAGAAAGTCCTCCAAGAGCACGATCAGGAAATGCTAATGAGTTTCCTCTCCCAAAACCACCACAGGTACCGAACTCCGGCCGGCAAGACCCGGGCCCCTCTACCCGCAGGCATGATAAGCATCCTCGGGTCCATTCTGTGAGCTCGAGATTGAAATCTCGATTCTACGAAGAGGAAATACGTGAGCTCCACCGTAGGAACCAAAGGTTGGAGACCACCTTGGAGAACATGCAAGAGGTCCTGAATGGCTTGTTGCAAGGTAAATCGAGCGTGACCTTGCCTAAGAGGAAGGAGAAATGCCGGGAGGGGGTGGAAACCACCGTACCAGTAGATGATGGGAGAACCCAACACTCTACCAGTAACACCCCCCGAGCGAAGCAACGCGAGCACCCTGAACCACCTAAGCAGGCCCAGAAACCAGCGCCAAGGACCAATGCTGCCCCTTGCAACGAGGACGAGGTCACCTCTAAAAGAGCACCCTCAGATTTAAGGGAGGAGCTCAATAAAAAAGGGCGGGCAAAGGGACCACGCCCCCTATGGGGCCTCGAGAGGGCAAGGGAAAGGTGGATCTTAGCTCGTCCGCTTTGAGGGACTCTCTAAGC
Organism: Humulus lupulus; assembly: GCF_963169125.1. NCBI lineage: Eukaryota > Viridiplantae > Streptophyta > Magnoliopsida > Rosales > Cannabaceae > Humulus > Humulus lupulus. The sequence continues at coordinate 71,256,227 of NC_084798.1, forward strand.
AAGAGGAGGCAGGACCTGGACACGGAGATGAGGAGCTTGCGAAGCAAGATCGTCACCGCATCTGGCAGCCAGGTCTGTGAGGAAGAATTCGACCATGAGTCGCCCTTTGTGAGGGAGATTCAGGCCATCCGGCTCCCTGCCAACTTTAAGGAACCCAATATGACCCCCTACGAAGGGAACACGGATCCAAAGTACCACCTGGATACGTTTAACGATTTGATGAAACTGAGAGGGATTGGAAGCGGTGCCAGATGCCACTGCTTCGCTGTCACTTTGAAAGGACCCGCCCACAAATGGTTCAAAAGATTAAGGTCGGGGTCCATCAGGTCCTGGCAGCAGTTTTCTGATGAATTCCTCCAACAGCACCATGCCGTGCAGGATTACACGATGCTAGGTACCAGCCTGGCCAACGTGAAGCAAGGGGAGAATGAGAGCCTGAAGAGCTACATTCACCGGTTCAATATGGAGGCCGCGAAAGTGGGGAGCCTAACTCGCCGAGAGTTAAAAATGGCCATTACAGCCGGAGTGCTCCCAGCAAGCAAGTTGTGGGACAACATGTTGAAGAGGGAAGTCACCGACTTAGATGACTTATACGAGAGAGCGCAGAAGTACATCCGTGTGGAGGATGGCCACGCAAACTTAAAGGCAGGAAAGGAGGAGCCCCACGCGAAGCCCCCAGCTAACGATGGGTCGAATGTAACAAAGAAGAAAAGGGCGTACAATGGGTCAAGAGATGACCAGCAGAGGAAAACCAAACGAGGGAATGATCATATGCAAGCGGCTTATACTTACTATACGAACCTCACAGATACCAGGGAGCATATTTACCTCACCAACGAAGATCGAGTTCCCTTCAAAAAGCCCCCACCAATGAGAAAGGATCGGTCCAAAAGGGACCCCAGTAGATACTGCCAGTACCACAAGGATATCGGTCACACCACGACAAAGTGTATCCATTTGAAGGAAGAAATTGAGGAGCTCATCCGCCGGGGACACCTGGGCCGTTATGTCAGGAGAGAAAGACCAAAGCCAGAGGATGAGCCTGCGGCACCCCAGGCACAAGGGCAAGCCCCAAAAATACAGGGGGAGGTCCGAACCATTTTCGGAGGTTCGAACCATTTTCGGAGGTCCAGGATTTGGGGGGGACTCTTGGAAGAGGCGAGATAGATATCCAAGAGAGGCTCGACGAAGTCCGCCCCCCTGCGTCATGAGTTTGGAACAGCGACCCCCGAAAAGTTTCAAGGGGGAAAATGACTCGATAACATTCACTGAGGAGGATGCGCGGGGGGTACACTTTCCCCACAATGATCCGCTGGTGTTGACAGTTCAGTTGGCAAATATGCGCGTGCATTGAGTCCTAGTGGACAACGGGAGCTCGGTGGACATCTTATATTGCCCTGCCTTGGAAAAGATGGGACTGGGCATTCGTCATCTGAAGCCCTGCCAATCATCCCTATACGGATTCACGGGGGACTCAGTGCATCCCCTAGGGATGATCGAATTGGCACTCACCATGGGGGAGCAACCTCGGTAGACTACAGTCATGGCTAACTTTGTCGTAGTAGATTGTGCATCAACTTTCAATGCGGTATTGGGGAGACCATCCCTAAGAGAATTGAAAGCCATAACTTCAATATATCACCTGGTTTTCAAGTTCCCAACCCCAGGAGAGGTCGCTAGTATGAAGGGAGAACAGAAAGAGGCAAGGGAGTGATACAATACCTCACTCCGTGCGCCTGTGAAACCACGGGAACCAATGGCTATGGTGATACATGAGGAGCTACGTGTGCCCGCAGGGGGTCCGCAGGAGCTGGACCCTCGAGTCGTGGAGGAGTCAAGAGCAGAACATGTGGAGGAAGTAGAGGAGGTTACAGTGACGGAGGAACCGTTAAGAAAATTGAAGATAGGGAGAAGCCTGCAAAATGACGTGAAGGAGGAGTTGATAAGGTTTTTGAAGGATAATCTAGACGTATTCGCATGGAGTCATGAGGATATGGTGGGTATAGACCCCGGTGTGATGTGCCACCATTTGAATATCTCCCCAGAAGCGAGGCCCGTTAGGCAGAAGAGGCGGGTGTTAGACCCAGAAAGGTACGCAGCATTAAAGGAGGAGGTTGACAAGCTGAAGGCCAACGGGTTCATCCGTGAGTCTTTTTACCTTGTTTGGGTGTCGAACCCAGTACTCGTTTCGAAGCCAAATGGGAAGTGGAGGACCTGCGTCGATTTCTCGAACCTGAATAAAGCTTGTCCTAAGGATAGCTTCCCACTCCCAAGGATAGATCAGCTAGTAGACGCGACGGCAGGACATGAATTACTGAGTTTCATGGACGCCTACTCGGGGTACAACCAGATCCCAATGAACCCAGTAGATGAAGAGCATACGTCATTCATTATAGATAAAGGGCTCTACTGTTACAAGGTGTGCCCTTCGAGTTGAAGAACGCAGGTGCCACTTATCAGAGGTTGGTGAATAAGATGTTCGCTAACCAGATAGGGAGGAACATGGAGGTGTATGTGGATGATATGTTAGTGAAGACCAAGAATGCAACAGAGCTCAACAAGGACCTTGGTGAGATGTTTGACACACTTAGGAAATACTGAATGAAGTTGAATCCCGTCAAGTGCACCTTCAGTGTATCCTCAGGAAAATTCTTGGGCTTCATGGTCAATTCCAGAGGCATCGAGGCCAATCCTGATAAGATAAAGGCCCTAATAGAGATGAGCTTTCCAAAGAACAAGAAGGAAGTGCAATGCTTAACGGGAAGGGTGGCAGCCCTTAATAGATTTATTTCGAGGTCCACTGATAAGTGCCTCCCCTTCTTTGACATCCTCAAAGGGAGCAAAAAGTTCGCTTGGGATGAAAAATGCGAAGAGGCATTTGTCAAGCTGAAGGAGCACTTGGGGAAGCCACCCCTGTTGGCGAAACCTGAGAAGGGTGAGAGGCTATACCTGCACTTGGCAGCGTCTGAGCATGACATAAGCGCAGCCTTGGTTAAAGGGGAGAAGAAGCAGCAACAACCCATGTATTATATCAGCAAGCGTCTGGTGGACGCAGAGAACCATTACCCAGAGATTGAAAAGTTGGCCTATGCGTTAGTGGTGGCCTCGAGGAAGTTGAGGCCCTACTTCCATGCACACGCGATTGAAGTCCTGATAGATAGTCCATTGAGATAGGTCTTGCATAAACCTGAGACCTCAGGGAGGCTGATGAAATGGTCGATTGAGTTGCGTCAATTTGATATTGTGTATACCCCAAGAGCTTCCATCAATGGACAGGTGTTGGCAGACTTTATAGTAGAGTTCACCCATCAGCTGAATGGAGGAAGAAGTGAAGAAGGGGAGCAGCCTGTTATAGAGGAAGAGCGAGGGGGGTTTAGAGGAATGGAGTTTGCATGTTGATGGGGCGTCCAATGAGGGAGGATCCAGAGCGAGCATCATGATGACAGGGCCCGAGGGACACAAAATGTATTGCGCGATCCGGTTCGGGTTTGAAGCCTCCAATAACGAGGCGGAGTATGAGGCGCTCCTGGCTGGGTTGCGTTTGGCCCAGGAGCTGAGAGTGACGCGCCTTCGTATCTTTAGCGACTCTCAGTTGGTGGTGTACCAAGTAAAGGGGGAATACTAGGCGAGGGGACCCAAGATGGCAGCCTACTTGGAAAGGGTGAAGGGCTATCTGGGACGGTTAGTGGTATATAGCATAGAGAAAATCCCCAGAGAGAGGAATTCCCATGCTGATGCACTCGTGAAGCTGGCTTCCACCAGGGACGGTGATGTCTTGGAGTCGATACCCGTGGAGTACTTGCCTAAACCCAGCATCAGGAACGCGGACGTGCATATGATTAGTGCCCCGAAGGAGTCGTGGATCGAACCGATTAAGAGATACCTGGAAGAAGGAACCCTGCCTGCTGACAAAAATGAGTCCCGGAGGTTGGTGTACAAGGCCGCTAGATACACCTTGGTAGAAGGGGTTCTATACAAGAGGGGGTTCTCAATGCCACTCCTGCGATGTGTGGAAGGGGAGGAGGCGTTGAAAGTGTTGCATGAGATACACGAGGGAGAGTGTGGCAACCACGAGAGCGGACCCTCCACAGCTAGGAAGGCCATGAGACAAGGATACTACTGGCCCTCCATGGAGAAATATGCACATGACTTTGCCACGAAATGAGACAAATTCCAGAGGCACGCCAACTACCCTCAGAAACCCCCAAGTGAACTGACCAGCCCCTGGCCCTTCGCTATCTGGGGGATAGACTTGATTGGCGCTCTTCCTGCAGGCAAGGGTGGAGCGAAATACGCGGTGGTAGCAGTGGACTACTTCACTAAGTGGGTAGAAGCAGAACCCCTCGTGAAGATAACAGCCAAGCACATCACCTCTTTCGTCAACAAATTCATTGTTTGTAGATATGGAGTACCCTACAAAATTATTTCTGACAATGGTACCCAGTTCGAGGGGGGAGCTTTCGAGGAGTATTGTAGGGGAAGGGGCATAAGGAGAAGTTTCTCCGCGCTCGTACACCCACAGGCCAATGGACAGGTGGAGGCCATAAACAGGGTCCTTAAGAAGAACTTGAAGGCAAAGCTAGAAAAGATGAAGGGAGCCTGGGTAGAGGAGCTACCAAATGTGCTGTGGGCTTATAGAACCACCCGACGTACAACTACTGGGGAGTCCCCATTCTCCTTGGCCTATGGATGCGAAGCCGTACTCCCGGTTGAGATGTAGGTTGAGTCCCTCAGGGTATAGGCGTATGGAGACGAGGCCAACCGCGTAGCACTGGCCGAGAGCCTGGACATGCTTGAAGAGAAGAGAGAAAAAACACAAATGAGGGTGGCAGTATTCCAACAGCGCGCCGCAAGGTACTACAATTCGAGGGTGCGAGAGAGAACTTTCAGAGTTGGCGACTTGGTGCTGAGGAAGGTACTCCCTAACACGCGAGACCCAGGAGCAGGAGTGCTAGGGGCGAACTAGGAGGGGCCCTACCAGGTTGCTTAGTGCATACCCCCGAACACCTATAAGCTGGCGCGCATGGACGGCACCATCATACCTCGAGCATGGAACGCGGAGCACCTTAGGAAGTACTACCAGTAAGGTGCCCACGCCCGGTGCTAAAAGGACAAGTGTTGCATGCTATCTTAGTATGATAGAGAAGAATCAAAGAGGTTACTTTGAAAACCTCCTCAGTAGGTGTGAGTCTTTTTTATTTTATTTTCTATGAAAATCTCATATGTATCGCTGTAGCTAGAATTTTATGAATGAAACTGTTTGCAACTTCGTATGTACTTTTCTTCGCTACGCGAGCATCAGCCAAAGTGCCTGCTGAAATAAATTTCACCAAGCACTTGGGGGGCAGGACAGGAGGCGAAAACATGCAACTGACAGGGGGGAACCTAAAAAGGACCCCTTGCCCTCCTAAAACAGAGGATCCTAAAAAGGACCCCTTGCCCTCCTAAAAAGGAGGCCCCTAAAAGGGACCCTCTACCAAGAGGACCCTAAAAACGACCCCCTGTCAGGAGGACCCTAAAAAGGAACCTACACACTAGGAGTGTAACGTCCTACGTTTTTGAGTACCTTTAAACGACTCGGGTCGGGATTTTTCCCCCGGGTTAAGAATATTATTTTAAATAATATTATATTTTGTTTGTAAGTATTCCATGAGTTATTGCTAGCCAAAATATGAATTTTGTAATTTTAAAAGTCAAGATAAGAATTTCGGTCCTGGACCAACACAGAAACCCTGATCGGGTAAAAATCTCGGAAAATAAAATGAAAAATCATGGCAATTATATTTTGGGCATAAAATACATTCATAAAAGTTAAAGTTTGGTCAAAAATAATAAACCTAAAAGAAAATAGAAATTTTAGGGCATTTTGTGTTAAATGCCTAATTCTACCGAAATGGGGAATTTTATTCCATGAATTGACCTTAGGTTAAATTTTATTATGTGATTAATTAAATTAAATGTGCGAGACATTTAATTTAATTAATTAATGTTAAGTTTGGTGATTAAAACTTAATAAGAGTGAAAAAGGTGTCAAAAGCCAATTTGGATTTTTCTTCTTATGAAACCTTTTTAACCTTTATTAAAAAAAAATAAAAATGAAATGATCATATATGTAGAAAAGAGTGGCCGGCCATGTGGTGTTTTAGAGTGGTGTGAACCCAAATTTTTATAAAGTTTAACTCCCATTTAATGAAGAAGTCAAGTGGGCAAGTGGGTAGAAAAGCACTTAAGTGCTTTGTGATATTTTGATGAGTTTTGTGAGCAATTCCCACACTAAGAACCGATCACTCTCCCTCTCTCATTCACTCATCTGATTTTTGGAGACCATTCAAAGTGTTCTCTCAATATTCAACCTCAAGAACACCAAGGAAAACTTGGAGGCTAAGTCTTGGTCTAGGAAGTATTTTCCCTAAGGTAAACCTTCACTAATCTAGGCTTTTGTAAAGTTTTAAGCTTAGAGTTTCAAATAGCTAATTAACTATGTTGTTGGGGGAAGTTGGTTAGGGTTTTTGAAAGGTTTTGGAGGAGCCAAAGCTAATAGGAAGGTCCAAACCTTAAGCAAGAACACCAAAGAGGTAAAAAGTTTACTTTTGATGAGTTTGTTGTAGGGTTTTTAGTTTTAAGCATTATTTTGTATATCTAATGCTTAGAGTTTCTTGTTGATGATGTAATAAGGTTATGGTAGTTGTTTAATAATTTTTATGATGCATGTGTATTAATTTTTGAAAATGGGAACCAAAACCCCCAAGGGTTTTGTAGGATACCCTAAAACAAAACATGTTTTAAGCTGTGACTTCCAAGGGGTCAAGCAGCCACTGTATATTGTTTTTGTAAAATTAAATTGTACTGTGATGTTGTTGAGATTGAGTACATAAAATTGAGCTTTTGAAACACTAAAAAATATTTAGAAATGAGTAAGTTATGATATTTCAAAGTTTAGGTAAAAAACTGTTTTTTCGTATTCTTATTTTCGGAACCAAATTTGGACAGCCACTGTATAGGGAAAATGAACCCAGTTTTTTATAAAATTTTGTGGACATATTTCTGGCATAACCTATTAGTCCACTGTAAAATTTGGTAAGAAAATATTAAACGGTTTGAAAGTTATTAACTGTCAAAGTTTGGAAAAAATAAGGACTTGAAAATAAGGTCATTTTTACCTCATTGTTGGAAAATGATTTCACCAATCAAAAATGCTCATTTTGACCTAAGATTTTACAAAGACCTAAATGGCATAAAAAAAATAGAATTGGGAAATTTTGGTAACAATTGGGTAAGTAAATTTCAAGTTATGAACTAACGAAGTATGTAGTTAAAAATGTGAAAAATAGGTTTTTCACACTTAGTGTAAAAATGAGATTTTGGAACATAAGGTAAAAAGTAAAATTTTGCTTATTTCAAGATATAAATTGGTAAGTCTTGAAATCATATTTTCACTAAAATTATCCCTTTGAGTTTAAATGAATTATTTTTATTAAAGATTTTTTATTCTTTCTAAAAATAAGAGATTTAATTTATTAATAGTTAATAAATTAAAAGAGGGTTTAAAACCCTATATTTTGAGAAAATAATTAAATAAATTATTTTCCTAGTAAGTAAAATTGATTAATTGCTTTTGGAAAATTAATTAGTCAAGATGAGAAATTTATAACGGTTTTCCTAATTAAGACAAATTAGGCAATTTTCTTAAATCGGTTTTTCGATATTAAAACCTTAAGAAAACTAAAAGGAAAATTTAAAGAGTTTATTTTCTTTAAAAATAATTAAGGAATTTATTTGTATTTTCTGGATGTAATACCGGCTAAAATCTTACATATTTTAACCGACTAGTCGAAAGTGCGGGTTAATGGCGATACCTTGAAAGAATAAGATTTTTAGCGGATTGTGGGAAATACCATTGTGATACCCGAGCCTAGGTATCGAGACCTTAGGATAGGTCTCCCCGAGACTTAGGGTTTAGTCTCGAATATTTTGTATGACTTTCCTTAATAGGTTTAAAACCAAATAAGGATTGTAAATCCTTACAAATGACTTTTATTAAAATGACCAAACTGCCCAAAATAATAATAATGAATTATGAGTGCCATAATTAATCCGAGTATACTGTATGGATAACTACAGTATTGGCTAAGCGTAACTGGACTGAACGTTGGAGGGTGAAAACTTGCTGAGCGCTAAGGACTCCAAGTAAGTCAACTTATATTGTATGGCTGCAACATGAAATGATTATTGTCTTGTATGTTAGTATAGGGATACATGCACATATATAGGCTGTCATAGAAAGTTGCTTAGAGACGTTAGTCTAGTGAGTGCTGATTTAGAAAATATGAACGGTAGAAGTCCGTCATATCCTAGACGGTTGATCCCCGTCACACTGCTTGATTTTATTTATGTCCGGTTCATTACCGCGACGAGTGGCCATGAGATGAGGATAAGCTGGTTAAACCTAGGGGCGCCAAGATAAATGGGACCTAGGGGCCCTCATGCTTACTTAATCATTGGACGGTTAGAATCCGAGCAAGTGCTCTGATAAGTTATTCCCGGATAGCAGCCGTGAATATTGGCCATTCCGTGAGAGTGCCTAGAGATACTAGGGGTTGCCAAGATAGAGTGAGGTTGAACACCCTAGGGGCAGCTGCTCACCAGCACCACTGATTAACATAGAAGTCTCCGTAAAACCGTGTAAATTGGATTACGCTCTTGGATAAGTAGCGATGCCCTAGGTAACACGATAGTTACCCTTGATGAGAATATTTATTGGCTAGATCTTAGTGTGGGGACTTAGTTCTCTTTTACAGATTAGCAATTATGTTGGAGGGCGCATTACGCATGAATTGTTGGAAATTGTCGAGCGTTGGTCTCGAATTATTTGGTGATATAATATATCTGCTTGCTCTGGGATTTTCTGAGTGTAGGGATATAATTGTTGATAAGATATGGTTGTGATATAATATATCTGCTTGCTCTGGGATTTTCTGAGTGCAGGGATATAATTGTTGGTAAGATATAGTTGTGATATAATATATCTGCTTGTTCTGGGATTTTCTGAGTGCAGGATTTTTATCTAGTTATGAATTAATTTATCATTGGTTATCAGGCATGACCATAAGTTTGCCAGGACGCTTTGGCGTTCTTGAAATTGATTGTGTAGGGTCCGGATGGGTCCGGAACCCTAATTCTCTACATGCTTTGTTTGAAAGTTGATCTTACTAAGCGTTTTCGCTTACCTAGTTGTTTCATGTTGTAGGTAAGAGCAAGGGCAAGGCAGAGCAGTGAGCGCTGGAGTCTTCCTTGCAAATGTACATGTGGACCGACCTTTTGGGAAGCCTTTTTATTTTTGGAAATGTTGTGTAATTTTCCTAAACTAGGCTCACTCTAATCTTTATAAAACATGTTTGTAACTAAATGTTAAGTATGGCCATACGACTTTTTAAAAAGTTTTTTTTTCTATGGGTTTTTGAGACTTTTTGTTAAATGAAAACATTTATATTTCCGCATTATCGAGTCTTGAAAATCCGGGTCGTTACAAGGAGGATCCTAAAAAGGGCCCTCCATCAGGAGGAAGTGACCCTAAAAAAAAGGAACCCTTTAATGGGGGATCCTAGAGGGACCCCCTATACCAGGGCCTTAAACGAAGTCCTTACAAGGCATCCCCTGGGATCACAAGGATTAGCTACCCTTGTGAACACCAAGGAGGCCATAGGGACTTACAAAAAAAAAAGATGGTAACGACAATAATAAGTCTAGTGCGGCCACCAAGCCGTCTAGACAAAAAGGGTCCTAAAAGAGACCCTTGCAAAAATAGTACTATGAATAACGACGAGAAGGACGCTTCTCGCAACAAATAATAAGCGCGTGCAAGAATATATAAGAGGATAGTTAGGACCCAAGGGGTCAAAATATCCTTATAAAAGTAATCAAGAGGCACCAAAAGGGGTCCCAGTGAATCCTTTCACAAGGGTTCCAAAGGACCTCCAGCCTGGTGAATAAAAGAGGGGAACCAACCAAACCCATCATACAGGCTCAAAAGGACCTCAAATGCAGTAGAATAAAAGATAAATAGCAACACATGTATATATACATTGAAAGAGAAAGTTTTGAAGATAGTACAAGAGTTACCAAAGAAAAATAGTAATGACAGTCATATTACAAAGGCCCAAAGTACAAAAAAAAAGAAAAGGAAGAGAGCATACACCCATGGAGGGCTAGCTGGAAAATGTTATGAAATAACTACTTCAGGGCCTCCTACCGCGGGCACTCCACATGGCCGCTTGAGCGACGGAATGCTCACCAGAAGAAGAGAAATCGAAATTAGGATCCTGCCTCCACACGTTGTAAAGAGCACGGTCTATGGTCCTGCACTCGGTGGTAGCCTTCTCCGCCTCCAAGGAAGCATTTTTCTCGTACAACGACTGAAGTTCGGCCCTGAGGGCCTCGACTTCGGCCTCTAGCTGGGTAACTCTCTGCTGCGACGAGGCCGCGATGGCCTTGGCCTCCTGGAGTTCACGCTCCAAGCTGGTAACCTTGTCCTGTAGCCCCTTGGTCTTGGCCCTTACTTCCTTCCTCTTTAGTAACAAGTTGGAAAATTTGGTCCGGACCCTTGACAACTTAGCCTGGGTTTCATTAAGCTCCTTCTCGAGCTCTTGAACCCGTGCTGCAAGACGGTCCCTCTCGGCGCACGACACGGAGAGATGGCCAGCCAAGTCGGCAAACCGCAAAGCCACAGTATAGGCCTGCACAAGAAAGTTAACAACAACAACAATAAGTGAAAAAAACAAAAAAAATATATGCATAAACACCTATACATAATAGGGCCGACGTGAGGTGCCGGGACTCACCCAAGTCATGGGGCGCCTTAGGTTCTCCCCAAGGTCTGACTGAGTCACGTTCCCAAGGCCATTCCAGTCGGATACAGGGAGGCTCGAGGCAAGTTAGGTGTATCGCTGTCCATAAGATGTCGCCATCCGAATCACCCAGGGCACCCCATCCGTACCAGGGGCACCTGGCTGGATGAGGACAGACGACCCGCTTGCCGAAGCGGGAGGGGGCGCAGTGAAAGTGGGAAACTGAGGCTCAGGTAAATCAAAGGGGGGCTTCGCAAGGTCGGCATAATAAGCCCCCGATGACCCAGGGTCGAGAGGAGCCTGAGGGAAGGCATCGTAGCCCTCAGAGCCAGGGGATATATAACACCCCGGTGCGACATGCTGGTCTTGAGGTTGGAAGGCCATGTCCTGGTCATAGGAGTCATAAGGGGGGCATCCCCCAGGGGACAAGGATCGCTGGTGAGATCCCTCGCGTTCAAGGGGGGCTTCCCCCAGCTCCTCCTCAACCTCACCATCGTCTGGGAAAGGCTTGGCCGGCGCAGCCATTGTCTTCTTAGACCCAGGAATCGACCACAGGAGCTTAGGGTCTGAGACCGGGGACAACTGGTGGCGGTTGAGATTTGCCATGGTGAATAAGAATGCCGCCTTCTTCATGGCAGAGTCAGCATTAATGAGGTCATTCACGGCCTTCGCCTCCGACCCAATGACCGAAGGAACCGCAAACTGCTCTGCATGATCCACGCCAGTGTCGGTACAAGCGTGAGTACAAAACAGTAAGTTCTAATAAGAAGATAAGAAGGACCAAGGTACTTACTGGGGGTGGCGCGGAAGTGTTCACGGACAGAGAGAGGGCCCTCTACGAAGAAAAATTCTTGCTTCCAAGACCCCGTATTGGACACTGATCCATCTATCAAGGGGAGCTCGTTATTGGCCTTTTGCAGGTAGTAGAAACCCTTGGACTTGGGGGATGCCATGAGGTTGTACAGGAAGTGCACCTCTTGCGCCGTAGGAGCGCGTTTAGCCAGTTCCTTGAATGCCACAAAAAGGCAACTTAGGGTCAACCAACTGTTGGGTGACAGCTGAAGGGGGGCCAGGTCGAAGTAGTTAAGGACCGCTACGAAAAACGGGTGCAAGGGAATGGTGCCATCCGCCTTCAAAATGTGTTCGCTCAAAGCCACAAGACCCTTCCTAGGGCGGTCGGCTCGGCATGCCTCTTGAGGAGCATATAAGGCGTATTCTGGGGGAACACGATAGTGCTTCACAATTTCCTTCAATTTATTCGCGGACACATGCAACACCAGCTCGGACGCCAGTCAAGGAGCGTCGTCCTGTTCCTGGATAGATACCTGTCGACGTGCCTTCGGAATATATGCAAAACCAAAAGAAAAATGTGAGGAAGAGACAGAACACTTGACCCTCCATTTTTTCTTCCTAGCAAGAGTTTTCCATCGAGGGAGCGGCGGCGAAAGCGCTGAGCTAGGAAAAACCGAGACTAGGGGCTGAGGAGAAGTGGTAGCAGCCCCATGACCGTCATCAGGCGAGGATGGGTTGGGAGGTTCGGGCCGAAGGTGTCCCTCCATAAACTCTAACTCCCACTGCAATTCAAAAAGGGTCATCCTAAGGCTCGCTACATGGTCACTAAGGTCTGGGGGGGGAGGTGCTTCGTCTCCTCTCGACACCGAGTCAATTTCGCTCTCCACCACCCAAATTTTACGCCTAAGTTCAGCCATGTACTCAAGGTGGCGGATGCGGGCCTGCCTTAAGGAGTCATAGTCCTGGTGAGGGTTGCCCTCAGGGGACTCTGAGTCTGAGGACAGGTCAATAAACTCAACCCCCGAGGGTATGTCGGACGGGCGGTCACTGGCCATGAAACCTTGTCCCAAAAGCGAAAAGGGGTTCACGTATAAATGAGGGGATGGCTACAAAACACAAAGAAATAGGCTTAATATCTCCAGACGCAAACGTCCTAAATGGCCCACTACAGGGTATAAAAAAGAGGGGCATGCATAAGGTCAAACTCACTACAAGCTCAGGCTAAGGTATCCCATCCCGAGTAATGCTAATTTGGATCCGATGAATGTAAAATATACATATATACCTCAAGCACATAGATGGAGTGTTGTCGAGGTCGAAAGGAGGTCGAGGGCCAAAAAGCACCAAAGGGTCGAAGGTACGCGTCTGCAAGAATAGACCAGAAAGATGTGTTAGCCAACAAATAGATACCCCAAAAAAATTAGCTCATATGTAAAAAAAAAAAAATGAATGATGAAAATGAAATGAAAAAATAAAATAAAGGAAGCTATGTCAAAAGTGAGGTTGTGAGGGATTGAACCCCTTACCTCTTGAAAAAGGAAGGGTTCTCCAAACCACTAATCCAAGGAAGTAAGGTGAAAATATTAGGCCATGCATGAAGGCCTATTTATAAGAATCAAGGTGAATAGTCTACAAGAGCACCTAAAGGTCCTCTCCTAGACTGGGGGGCAAGTGTGGATGCTCAATATTCCACGCCCATAAAAGAACCAAGTCGTGTGTTAAGGTCCCTTAAAGGCCTACATGCATGCTTGAGCCACGAGACGCTCGGGGCGCGACCCTCTCACAACGGCCTCGCATGCCTAAGACTGTGCCCCGCGAGGTGACCTCCCGTGCCTAGATGCGTGACGCATAAGGGAGCCTCGTGTACCCAGGGGAAGTCTCGTTGGCAGGCCTCGCATGCTCAGAACCACGCTCCACGAGACGGCCCCGCGTGCCCAGGCTCACGCCCCAGCAGCCTCGGCCTCGCGTCCGAGCGCGCGCAGCCTCGGCCTCGCATGCGAGCGTGCTCAGCCTCGCCCCAGCAGCCTCGGCCTCGCGTCCGAAGAAGCCTTGACCTCGCGTGGCCTCGCGTCTGAGCGTTCGCAGCCTTGGCTTCGCGTCCGAAGCAGCCTCGGCCTCGCGTGGCCTCGCGTCCGAGCGCGCATAGCCTCGCCCCTGCAGCCTCGGCCTCGCGTGGCCTCGTGTCCGAGCGCACGTAACCTCACCCCAGCAGCCTCGACGTCGCGTGGCCTTGCATCAGAAGTAGCCTCGGCCTCGCGTGGCCTCGCGTCCGAGCGCACGCAGCCTCGTTCGAAGAAGCCTCAGCCTCGCGTGGCCTCGCGTTCGAGCACGCGCAGCCTCGTCCGAAGCAGCCTCGACCTCGTGTGGCCTCGCGTCCGAGCACGCGCAGCCTCGTCCGAAGCAGCCTCGGCCTCGCGTGGCCTCGCGTCCGAGCGCGCGCAGCCTCGGCCTCGTGTCCCAGTGCCCGTGGCCTCGCATCCGAGCGAGCATTCGGCCTCGCGCCCCGTGCGCTCCATGCCGTGTGAGGTGTGTACCCTTGGGAGCCACACCATCGGGTGCCCATGCGAGGGAGGCCTCGCGAAGGGGGCTCGCGAGCTGCATAGGAGCCACGCCATCAGATGGACCCCAATGCTTAAAGGCTCCGGTACGAATCGAATGGAACGTACTTGTACGATCTAGTACTGGGTACGGTCGCTAAGACCTCGTATGTCGAGTACGAACACCCGTACCAGTGGGGTAGTGGGAGTGCTGGAGTAAGAGTTGTGGCCCGTACGTCTACGGCCAGGAGTCAGAGTCGACACCACTACCACCTGCGCCACTATATCTGTCCGCACTCCACTAACATGAGTACGAACAAGTAGTGGAGACATCCTCCTGACGCCTGCCCCTGTACTGGATGCACGACCACAACCTCTGAAACCACTCTCCTGACAGAGTACTTATGTACCACTTGGTCCCCTGGACCACCATGTACCCAGGGCCATTAGAGCCTACTATAAAATGAACTCTAACTCCACCAGAAGGGGGGTTGGAAAATTTACTGTAGCAAGTGCTTGAGAGTGAATGAAAGATTGATTTCTCCATTGTTGTTCTGTCATTGTTCTTGAGTTATTACTTAGATTTCTACAACTTTTTTATTGATTATCTTTACTTGATAATTTTTTCCAACTCAACTTAGTTGACGAGTTCTCACCGTCAACAGTAATCTAGAGTCTTTATGTTTTTTTTGTGCAAGATTATGCTTTTGTTTGTATTTGTTGTAGGTTGGTGCATTGAATCATGAGAAAAATGTAGAATAAGAGAAAATGGTGGGAAAATGAAGCTTTTGGTGGTTGTTTGACTCAAAATTGTGCTAAGGACGAGTTAAAATCAGTTTTTGATGAAGGAATGAGGTTGAAATGCTTAAATTGGGAAAGAATGGAATTAGAGTCATGACATGGGCTTAAGGGCCGTGACTCTAGTCAAGTTAGAAGCTACAAAGATGCTGAAGGGAATTAGAGCTGTGACTTGCTCTTATAAGTCGCAGCTCTAGTGGAAGTTAAAGGATAAATCAAGAGGACATCAAGACACGGGCTGCAACTTGATAGTGCATGAGTCGTGGCATTCGAAGACCTATGCAGACTTAGAAGGGTTTTAAGATAGACACGACCGCGACCTAGGAAAGGCCATGTCGCTGCCTGCATACAAAAAAAAGGGGATTCATGATTTTTTTAGTATAAATTCAAACTTAATGTTTAATTAGGGTTAGGTCAAATTTTAATTACGAGTTTAGAGATTAATTTTGATTTTGAAATTACTTTTTCTACACTCTAATATTTTTTATTTCATCTTCATGTCTTTGAATCTTATGTTTCTAAATTATTATTTTGTTGATTTAGTCATGTGTGATATGAACTAAACATTTTTATCTAGGGTTTAATGTAGTCACTTGGATTTCTATTTAATTTTATTATGATGTTCTATTGATTCTAATCTCTATAATGTTTGCTTAATGCTAGTAAATACCTGATCAATATTTTCTTGATTTATGATTTTGATTCAAATTTCGAAAGATGAGAATTGAATATGCTATCGTTATATAGACATAGGTTACATGTTGGACGAAAATACCTGTATGGCTTGTGTAGTAATTAGGTTTCTATGCTTAATGCCTGCTATATGTTTAAATATATCACAAAGATGTAGAAAACCTGTATATAGGATGAGATCTTATATCTTGAAAAAGAATAGGAATTGATTTATGTTAACCTGCTATTAAAATTGGAAGAAAGAAATTTAGAACTGATTAATAAAATTAGTAGAATGAAAAGTTGATGAAGTTAATACTCTAGGTCTTTTTATTATTGATTTTTCATCTTTTGATTGTTATTTTGTTCACAGTTATTTAAAATTTTATAATTAGATTTATTCATCTAAATTTTGTTTTCCAAATAGAAAATAAAGAATAATTATTGGTAATTGGTTAATAGTCTTTGTGGGAATGATACTCTATGTACTATCTATATTACTTGAATCAATTGTGTGCACTTGTGTATCATATTTTCACGATCAAGTTTTTGGCGCTATTGCTGGGGACTTAATTTCCAATTTCAAAATTAATTGTTGTTTGTTCTAATTTGGTTTTTATAATTTACACTTATTCAGATCGAGGCTGTATTGTGTTTCAGGAATCATTGGTATATGTGGGGAAGTAGACAAAAGGAAATCATACCGATAGATCTTGAAATTGAGAGAACGTGTAGATAAAACTGCAAGATAAAGAAAAAGTTGGATTTTACCACGGCTGAGAATGCAAATAATGTTGTGAATAACAATGCAAATCAGGGTAATGCAGCTGAAGTCGATCCGCCATTGAGAACTTATGTACTCCCTACTGTTATGGGGATACATTCAAGTATTCGTCCTCCTACAATTGAGGCGAACAATTTTGAGATAAAACCCTCAATTAATGGTATATAATTGTGTACAATTTGGGGGATTACCAAATGAGGATCCAAATCTCCATATCACAAATTTTTTAGAGCATTGTGCGACATTCAAAATGAACAGGGTGAGTAACGATGCTGTTAGATTAAGATTATTCCCGTTTTCATTAAGAGACATAGCTAAGAGTTGGTTGAATTCATTACAAGCCAACTGTATAGTTACTTGGGAAGACTTTGTAGGAACTTGGACTTTAAATCTAGATGCATGCTTCCTATTATTTTTTAAAACACATAATAGAAACATAGAATAACATGACATACATATGAATATCAAATTCGTAAATTAACATAAACACAAAGATATAGAAACTTACGAATACGCAGCAGAACTGGAACAACTCATTCCTTCAATCTCTCTAACCCTTGATTCCTTTCTATAGCAGAGTATTATCAAGAGATTGAACTAGATCAGCAACACAATCTTCCTCACCAAGCCTTCGATCAAGCTAGAACTAGTGTGGGCTGGTTCTCAACACATGAAATAGAGATCTAGAAGAGAAGAAGAGACTGTGGCTAAGAAAGGATTAGAGTGTCTAGGTTTTCACTTACCCAATGAATCAATTGAGACTGACTTATTTATGAAAACCCTATATATCATATTCCTTATATAGGAAACTTAATGGGCTTTATTTAAATTTAAATTTAAATTTGAATTAATTAAAATAAGAAATAAAAAGATAAAAGCCTTGGGCTCCCACAAATGGACTTGGGCCCAATACCTTTATTTTGAATTTAAATCCCAATTGGGCCTAAATTCAACACATTTTATTTATTTTTTAATTAATTAATTAAATCCTTATTCAAATTAACTAATTATAATTTGAAACTTGATTTAATTTTATTTATTTATATTGACACCAATTTATCAATATTAATAAATTTACCCAAAGATTTTCTTTTATTATCTAAATCTCATATCTCTGTAAATTTTCCAAAATTGACCTAGTCAACTTCAAAAATCCTAATTGATAATTAAATCAATTAATTGAGACATTCTAGATGATTTTCTCAGAGGTGATGCGGGGACCATGGATCCATGAAATCAAGCTCCAATAAGTTACCGTGAATTTATTTACGAATAATTTCACTACCTTATTAATTCCTCGTGAGTCCACTATAGACTCGGAATTGAACTCTTGAATTCATAGAACGTATTTTCCAAACCATAAATACATTATCCATTGTTATAACCATTACAGTCAGTCAATCCTCTATCGATGACTTACTAATGAGATGAGTGCAAATTACCATTTTACCCCTCATCAGTATTTTATCCTTAACTCCCACTAAGTTGTCTATAAATGATATTTCCGTGAACTTAATCACAGAAATGAGATCTCAATCATTTAACCTTTTGAACAAAGCCATTAAGGAAATCATATTTTCACTTCTCATATAGAAGTAATAGATTTCAAATCTATGAATAATACTCCCACTCAATTACATTACTAAATCTCCAAGATGTAAGTATGGGCTAGACAGTAGGGTAATGTAGCACCTCAGAATTTTACCTAGTTAGATAGTAGTAGCTTGTGCTGTAGTATTTTAGTTTTCGAGGATATTGGTCAAAGTCAGGATTTAGTTAGAAACTCGTAGAGCTAGTTATGGATTTTATAAGGTCAGCCTATAGTTTGGAAATATTAAATTTATCATAAGGTTTGATTAATGAAGATAGTCCTATTATTTATTATAACCTAAGGTTTAGATAGAATAATTAAGAATGTGACACTTGTCACATGTATGATTATTAAAGATTTAAGCATTTTTTGGATGAATAAATTAATAAAGGTTAGATCTAGAAGGTCTAGAACCTTCCCTCATCTGTTAGGATCACGTTTCACTTAGTCAAAGTGGTTTAAAAAAATCAAGTGTGCTGAAAGTGTGCAAAAACGTGTTTGAAATATCAGCGTATGCTGATATATCGTAGCTATAAGGGTCGATATATCGCCTATGATTGATACGGAAAACATGTTGACTTTGCACGAACGAAACCACAGACCCTCAATATTATGGTGTAGGCGATATATCGCCTATAGGAGATGATATATCGGCTCCAGTAGTCGTTTTTGAATTTTTGTGGAATCCGAAACTAGAAACAGCCCTCAACAACTTTGACTTGTTCCTGAACGTTTTGACAGAGTTCTGGGCATATGTTGAGAAAAAAATGTATTATTAATCATTTATTTATTCATTGAAATGGGAGTTAGTTTCACTCCTTGAAATCTATAAATAGGACCCTTCACTCAGCCATTATCTTCATCATTCAAGCACATTTCAGAGCCTTCAAGATGCTAAGTTTGTTCTAGAGAGAAACACTAGGATTTTGGGGTTAAAGGCTTTTCAATCTAAAGATTTTCTAAACACTTAGGAAGTAAGATTTTGTGTGATTTCGGTGTTTGAGGTATAGATTGATGCTCTAAGATATCTAAGGTACTGTTATCCTCTAGGTTCAGTACATTTCCATTCTTCTTATTTTTTCGTTTTATTTCAAAACCTAACTTGTTGTAATGACTTTTGGTTAGGTTTTTGGTAAGTCTTTATTCCATTGGTTTAGATCTTCTTTTCATCTTCTTTTCTCTAGAGAACTTATGGTTTCTTATGTTTGGTTTTAGGAGTTTCCAATCCCGCTCTTGTTTCCAATATCCTAGTTTTTGGTAAGGAAAATTAGGTAGTTTAGTTTATGATTTAGTTTGTGTTTTGTATGACCTAACATTTCAGGTACAATAAAGGGGTAAGTGTGTCTGGGCCTAACGTGTCCAATGATGTATGATGGACTTATGTCTGGTAGGCTTGGTTGCCAAAGTTTTATGACGAACCTAAGTTGATGTCCGGTGTATGACAAACTTTTGTCCGGGGCTTAATTGCCACCCACTGTATAAGCACTTATCTTTTTATTATATCTGACTTGTTATTATGATCTATGACCTATAGTTACGATTATGACTTATGACCTATGACTTATGACTTAGATTATGATTTACAATTATGAGTTAAGCTAGGATATGACCTAGATTTTGACTTATGATTATATTGTATAAATAAGTTTTGATATGACTCTTGTGAATTTAGGATATGTTGATTAAATGATTATATGACTAACTCTTGTTTGTATTTTTTAGCTTAGAAGCTCACCCCTTATGGTGTTGTTATTTCAAAAAATTGATGATACAAAGGCCGGTGGTGAGTGGGATCTAGGAGCTTCGTGATGTACTCGTGGGGACCATATAGTCGAGGAAGATCAAGTGGGCATATTTATTTTTATTAAAGAATGTTTTCTTTTGAAGTTTTATTTAAATGTTGCTCATTTTAATATGTTAAAGACAATTATTTTATTTTTGTAAAACCATGGATCCATATATTTATTTTCAAGTTTTTATTCAATAAAAGAGCAATATTTATGATTATGATCCAACACGTGTTCTCGATAATTTATGAGAAATTAGGGTGTTACAGGTAGGCTGGTAACGAACAAGTCAAAAGATTTAAATAATATAATTAGCAAAATATTAATTTAGATTGACTTAACCTATGGTCAACGTTGTGACATTGATTAGATTTGATAACAACGATACTTATTTATCAATAGCTAATCAATATCGGTCTTAGTCCGATGTAACCAAATATATCTGATCTTATCTACTTGGTCAATGCCTTGGACAAGACATCACACCCCGAATGTGTAAGTAGATCATATCATAGATTTCCTAATCAGTGAAAATCCAATGCACTGATCTAATCTTAGGTGTAACGACCCAAATTTACTAATAAGGCTTAAGGGCCTTGATTAGTGTGCCTGGGAGGCATAATGAGAAGTACGTGTGAATTTAATGATTAAGATGCATGATTATGATTTTAAAGCATGTTATATGACTATTTGAGTATTTGAGATGCATGACTATGTGTATTATGATATGTGATAATTTTAGCCCGTTGAGGGCATAAACGTGATAATTATGTTATGTGATTTGCACCACGTGGGTGTGGTGATATCAATGTGATGCACGTGCCAAGATGGTCCTAGAGAGCTAGATAACTCAAAGTCACAACGGGATTTTATACCCGGCTCGGGAGGAGTCTAAGGGTACTTTGGGGATTTTGTAAATTAGTTCTTGAGAGGTAATGGTAACTGGTATTATGGTAACTTGTGTAACTGTTAGTAACCGTAGAGAGTAACAGGTTTTGTTGGAGAAGTGGTAGAATTGTAATGTAAGTAAAAGGACAAGTGTGCCCTTGAGGTTTAGTTAGGAAGGGGTATTAGTGGAGGGATAAGGTGGTCTTTTGGCAGTGGTTTAGATGGCTTTGGCTGAGGGATATGGATATACATGATTCTTTTTGTTAAGTGTGAGTGAAATTAAGATTTGGAAGGCTAGAGAAATTAAGAAGGGAAAAGGGAGAATTAAGAACCTAGAAGGCAAGTGGAAGAGGAGTGGAGTTGTGTTCCTTGAGGCTAGTAAAGGGCTTAAGGGTGTGGAATCAAACACAGACCAAGGTCTACACTGAGGTAAGGATTTAGTCCATGATTTGTTAAGTTCTGAATTTGATTTTGGAAGGAATTGAAAGATAGCCATGGCTTGTTTTGCATGGGAATTCAGCTGGTTTGTCTAGGGGGAATTCAGTTTAAAGCTTGGATTGGAGGAAGCTCAAGTTGAAATTCTGATTGAGGTAAGGGTATTAAACATGTTTGAAATCTCATAGCTATTATGGTTTAAGAATCTAAAGGTTTGGTTTGCACTTTTCTCAAGTTATGGTTTAAGGGTTTGAATCTGAAATTTAAGTATGAATTCTGTGAGTGGTTGTCTATAGGTTGTTGAATGATTTATTTGGGGGTTTGAATTGGTTTTGGGGCTTAGATATGAGTTTGGGGTGTTTTGGAGTGGTTTGGATTCGGGAAAAACGCAGGAGAAAACCCAGAAATCTGGGTTCGCGAAGGAGCGCCGCGACCCTGTTCTTGGGCGCCGCGGCGCGAGGCTGATTTTGGGCAGAGCAAGCTCTCTGACTTGCTGGGCGCCGCAGCCCTATAGGGCAGCGCCGCGGCGCTAGGTCAATTTTAGAGCATGGGATTTTGCAATTTTGAGCCTTTGCTCCGGGGGTTCGGGGGATGTCTTCGGTGCATTGTTTTAGGGATTTGGGGGATTCCAAGAGTATGGGATTGATTCTGAGAAGTAGTTTTGGATTGGTTAGTGACAAAGGATGTTTCATTTGTGTTGTGACTAGGTCATTGGAGAGGCTCGGGGTAGAGGACCGTGCTCGCGGCTTTGAGGCATCAGAAGCTAGTGAACTGAAAGGTAAGAGAACTGCACCCGGTTGTATGATTGTGATGGGACTAAGTGCTCCTGAGAATAGTATCGTGTCAACGTTGGTATTACGCCATGGGACATGTAAAAGCGGTCTAAGAGTGCTGTACATGATATTAGCGCACGGGGCGCAGATTGGCCACTGGTAGCCAAGGACAATGGGATAACGGAGGGGGCAGCCTTTGGGCGCCAGCCCTAGTTATCATTTGTGAACTGTATTTGATATGTGTTGACATGTTTAGTATGTGGAATACTTGATTGTACCGATTGGTTATATGGTTGAGATTATGTAATGCAATGTGAGATATTGACTTGTTTGCTAATTGCTTATGCTATGTTGTTGTTGTGTTTTCTTGCTGGGCCTTGGCTCACGGGTGCTACGTGGTACAGGTAAAGGCAAGGGCAGGCTGGACCAAGCCTGAGATGGAGAGCTCCGAGGTGGAATGTACATAGCCAGCTGTTCGATCACCATGGTCGAGGAGTGAGTCAGGACAGGGATTACCTAACTGCTCATTTTGCCTTAGTATGGCTGGTTATTGTATCCGAACCTTATAACTTTTGTAAATGGCCTTTAAACTGATATTTTTGGGATCCCGTGTAAATAAATAATGTTTCTTAATGAAAATGTGGCTTTTAAGACCAAAACATTTTAAACCCTAGTTCTTTTATAGTTTCGATGACACGCTTTCAATTGATTGACTTGATTAGCAAGTCTGGCACTTTATAAACACACAGTGTAAAGGTCCTGGCTATCCAGGGCGTTACATCAGGACTCGTTCTTTTGAACATATAATTACAACTATAATCTACTGTGACCTAATCACTATAATTGTAACTATCTATATGTTTGAGATTTTATAAATGTTTGTATTATTTCAATAATCATGTAATAAAAAAAGCAAGCAACATAGTGGTCAAACTAAATGATTTCTACTACTTTTATTGACAATATGAAATCGTGTTACATGTCTGACATGGTTTTATAAGGGCATAAAACCCATCAAACTCCCACTTGCCCTTTTAAAACAAATGAGACATGTTTCTCAAAACCATGCATTCTACATGCTTCACAATTATGCTCTCTACTTATATCTTTGTTAAGGGATATGAAAGATTGCCTTCCAATGCTATCTTCATCACCTTCATAGACTTGGCTCAGAAGTTTCTTGGTAAATATTTTCCTCCTGCGAAGTCAGCCCGAATTAGAGGAGAGATTAATAACTTTCATCAGCTGGATGGGAGTCTTTATATGATGCATGGGAACATTTTAAAGAGTTGCAAAGGAAATGCCCACATCATGGAATAGAGAAGTGGCTGCTGGTTCATACATTTTACAATGGTTTGGGGGAAAATACAAGGACAATTATAGATGCAGCATCGGGAGGAGCGTTTATGAGAAAAAACGCTAATGAAGCTTATGAATTATTGGAAGAGATTGCCATGAATAACTATAATTGGCCTACTGAGCGTGAGAATAAGAAGGTGGTAGGAGTCTTAGAGGTCGATCCTATTGCTTTATTGACCGCTCAAGTGACATCTCTAACCGAGAAATTGCAGCAGAAGAACCTCACCGCACAAGCAATGCAAGTACATAATGTCATGAGTTGTGAGATTTGTGGGGGAAACAATGCCCGAGCACAGCTAGTTGCTAAATAGATGTAAATAATATGCCTATGGAACATGCATATGTTATTGGTAACTTTTCAAGACCTGCACCGAACACCTACTCAAATACATATACTCTTGCGTGGAAAAATCACCCTAACATGTCTTGGAAAAATAATCAAGGGTTACAACCGCAGTATCCACAATGTCGACCTCAACAACCCCCTCATCTACTGACTTATGGACTACATTCTAGACCATATTATGATCCAAACCCACGCCCATATCATCCACCACCACATCCTCCAATGAACTCACTAACAATGCAGCTAGACCAATTAAATCAATTCATGACAGAGACAAGGTCTTCAATCAGGAATTTGGAGACACAAATGGGTCAATTAGCTAAACTACTTTCTAGTAGACAACAAGGGAATTTTCCTAGTTCCACAGAGGTAAATCTGAAAGAGCAATGTCAAGCTGTAACTTTGACGAGTGGGACTAAGTATGATGGACCTACAGTGGATAACAAGGGGAAGAAGACAGAGGATCAATATGTTACTAGTCCAGTACAAGAGGAGGTTACTGAAGATCTTCAAAAGATAGAAAAGCCAAAATACACCAAGCCTACACCAAATTTCTTGTAGTATTTAAGAAACTTCACATTAACATTCCTTTTGCAGAGGTTGTAGAACAAATTCCTAGTTATGTGAAGTTTATGAATGAGATATTGTCTAATAAGAGAAAAATGGAGGATTATGAAACCGTTGCATTAATTGAAGAGTGTAGTGCCATTATTCAAAAGAAGTTTCTTCAAAAGTTAAGAGATCCGGGCAATTTAACTATACCTTGCACCATTGGGAACTTTCATTGTGAGAGAGATTTATGTGATTTGGGTGCAAGCATTAATTTAATGCTGCTGTCTGTATTTAAAAGGCTTGGTTTAGGGGAAGCTAGACCCACTACTGTTACTCTTCAACTGACTGACCGTTCATTAACACACCCCAGAGGTATTATAGAGGACATTCTAGTAAAGGTAGATAAGTTCATTTTCCCAGCGGATTTCATTGTATTAGATATGGAGGAAGATGAGGACGTGCCTATTATATTGGTACGACAATTTTTAGCCACAGGGCAAGAATTGATAGATGTACAGAAGGGTGAGTTAAGGCTCAGAGTACAAGGTGATGAGGTTGTTTTTAAAGCCTTGGAATATCCTTCAGCTAATGACAATTGTTTTAGTATTAGTGTATTGGGGGAACAAGATAAATGGGTCCAGTCTATTGAGGATCCACTTGAGTTGAGTTTGGTTGCAAGTCCTGAAGAGTGTGCTGGTATTGAAGCCAGTGAATATGTTAAGTGGCTGAACTCATCGGGGCAAATTTATAAAAATAAATATGAGGAATTGGGGCAAGTGCCTGCGAGACCTCTTCCATTTATCGAGAAGCCACCAGTTCTTGAGTTAAAAACTTTACTGGATCATCTTAAGTAAACCTATTTGGTTAAGAATGACACTCTCCCAGTTATTATTTTAGCGTCATTATCTGTGATTGAAGAAGAGAAGCTTTTTAGGGTGTTGAGGGCTCACAAACTAGCAATTGGGTGGACTTTGGCAGATATAAAGGGTATCAGTCCTTCAACAGTGATGAACTGTATATTAATGGAGGAGGATAGTAAACCTAATATTGATGCTCAGAACCGACTCAATCCTTAAATGAAAGAAGTGGTAAGGAAATAAATTCTTAAATGGTTGGATGCAAGGGTAATTTAACCAATATCTGACAGTGCACGGGTTAGTCATGTCCAAGTAGTCACGAAGAAGGGTGGCATGATGGTGGTTAAGAATGATAATAATGAACTTATTCCAACTCGTACGGTGACGGGGTGGAGAATTTGTATTAACTACTGTAAACTAAATAAGGCCACCAGGAAAGACCATTTCCCTTTGCCTTTTGTAGATCAGATGTTAGATAGATTGGCAGGCCATCCTTATTACTGTTTCTTGGATGGGTATTCGGGATACCATCAAATTCCCATAGTACCGGAGGATCAAGAAAAGACTACCTTCACATGCCCTTATTGAACATTTGCATTTCAGAGAATGCCATTTGGGTTATGTAATGCTTCAGCAACCTTTCAGAGATGTATGATGTCTATATTCTCAGACATGGTGGAAAAAGGTATAGAGATTTTTATGGATGACTTTTCAGTCTTTGGGCCCTCGTTTGATGGATGCTTATCTAATTTGGAAAGAGTTTCGAAAAGATGTGAGGAGTCAAATTTAATATTAAACTGGGAGAAATGTCACTTTATGGTGACAAAAGGCATAGTCTTGGGCCACAAAATTTCATGCCATGGTATAGAGGTAGACAGGGCCAAGATCTCGACAATAGAAAACTTACCTCCTCCGGTGTTTGTTAAGGGGGTTCATAGTTTCTTGGGTAAAGGACTTTTCAAAAATTTCGAAACCCTTATCTACTCTACTTATGAATGGTGTGGGATTTAACTTTGATTCTGACTGTTTAAGGGCATTTAACACACTAAAGGAGAAATTAGTCTCTGCTTTGATTGTTGTATCACCGAATTAGGAACTTCCTTTTGAATTAATGTGTGACGCTAGTGATTATGCAGTAGTAGCGATTCTTGGACAGTGAGTTGACACGGTATTCAGAATGATTTATTATGGTAGTCGAACCTTGAATGATGCTCAATTGAATTATGCAACTACTGAGAAGGAATTACTTGTAATTGTCTTTGCATTCGACAAATTCAGGCAACATTTAATTGGTAATAAGGTGATTGTTTATACATATCATTAAGCTATTAAGTACCTTATGACCAAGAAGGATGCTAAACCTTGCCTGATTCAATGGGTCCTATTATTGCAAGAGTTTGATATGGAAATTCGTGATAAAAACGGGACAAAAAATCTAGTTGCAGATCATTTATCTAGATTGGAAAACGGAGAAGAGCATAATGAGAAAGAGGAGCAAATTGATGAAAATTTTCCGGATGAACAATTATTTTCGATTGGAAGTGAAGAAAAGCTACCTTGGTTTACGGATTATGTCAATTATTTGGTAGCTAATGTTGTGCCTCCGAACATGTCAAGGGAACAACTCAAAAATTACAATTCGGAGGTTAAGCATTATTATTGGGATGAGCCCATTCTCTTTCATCATTGTGCTAATCAAGTAATTAGAAGATGTGTCCTAGAAGAGGAGATGATTTCCATACTTACTCATTGTCATACTTTACATTGTGGTGGTCACTTTGGAGGAACAAGTACAACAACAAAAGTTTTGCAATGTGGGTTTTATTGGCCTACGTTATTTAAAGATGCTAGTGCCTTTGTTAAGAGTTGTGATCGTTGCCAAAGGACCAGTAATATATCTAGAAGAGATCAAATGCCAATGACTGGAATTTTGGAAGTTGAGTTGTTTGATGTGTGGGGAATAGATTTTATGGGACCGTTCCCATCATCTCATTATAATAAGTACATTTTGCTGGCAGTAGATTATGTTTCTAAATGGGTGGAAACTGCAGCAACTCCTACTTGTGATGGTAAGGAGGTGCTTAAATTCCTTCATAAAATATTTTTACCCAGTTCGGTACTCCAAGAGCAATTATTAGTGACAAAGGCAGTCATTCTTGTAACTAGTAATTCACAGCTCTATGCGCTCGTTATGGAGTTCATCATCGAAAGGTCCTGTTCTATCATCCACTTGCTAATGGTCAAGTTGAAGTGTCAAACCGGGAGATTAAAAGTATTTTAGAGAAAACTGTAAACACATCAAGGAAAGATTGGTCCAAAAAGCTTGATGATTCATTGTGGGCTTCAAGACCTTCAAGACTCCGATTGATATGTCACCATATCGGTTGGTGTTTGGGAAGGCATGTCATTTACCACTAGAACTTGAGCATCGAGCTTATTGGGTGGTGAAAAAGTTGAACGTTGATTTATTTATGGCGAGACAGAATAGGCTTCTAGAGTTGAATGAGCTTGATGAATTTCAAAATGAAGCCTATGAGAATGCAAAGATTTATAAAGAAAATTCTAAAGCATTTCATGATAAACGAATAATTAGAAAGGATTTCCAACCAGGAGACAAGATGTTGTTTTTTAATTATCGATTAAAGCTTTTTCCAGGAAAATTAAAGTCGAGATGGTCAGGTCCATTCACGATTGTTTCATTACCTTATGGAGCAGTACGGATTCACAGCGAGAAAACGAGACATTTTAAAGTGAATGGTCAGAGATTAAAGCATTATTTGGAAGGACCGGTGGAAAAGTGCAAGAATGTGATGGTTTTGGAACCCCTTTGAATTGGGTATTCAGCGTCCGACTAAATGACATTAACGACAGCGCTATAGGAGGCATTCCTAAACTTTATTTTAGTTTTTGTTTTAATTTTTAATTAGTTGAATAATTTTATTTTATTTTGTTTTGGATTTGTAAAGATTTATTTATTATTTTTAGTAAAATGTTTGTTAAAATCGTGCAATTCGTGAAAAGGTTGTTTTACAATCAGTTTGAAGGTCAAGTCACGACTTGAACTTGTAAGTCGCGACTTTAAACTAAATTAGAAAGCATGGAAAATTGAAGGCAGAGGTGAGCTGCGACTTGAGCTTATAAGTCGCGGCCCCAACACAAGTTAGAGAGCAAACGTGGCCTTGTAGCTGAGGCGGGCCGCGACTTGATTAGTTTGGGTCGCGGCGCCTGCGGAACAAAATTCTGAATAAAATTGATATGAGCCGTGATTTGCTATGCCTGGATCGTGGCGTGCCTCTGTCAGAAAAGGGAAGATTGGCTTAAATTCATTTTTTCTCAGCCTACACCCTTCATTTCACAATTTTCTTTCTTCCTACACAATTTATTTTGAAAAATCTCTCTCATTTCTTCCTTTATTCTTCTTCTTAAAATAACCCTATAGCCATACTCACAACTTCCTAGTTTCATTTTCCTTGTTTCTTTCTTTTCCTCTAACCCCAATTTTTCTATTGGTGGGCAATCTCTAAGACTAAAGGCACGTAATTTTATTTTTTCCTTTTTGATGTTCTTGAAGTGTTTGATTGAAGTAATTCTATAACGCCCTGGATAACCAAGACCGTTACACTGTGTGTTTATAAATGTGCAAGACTTGCTAACCAAGTCGTTTAGTTGAAAATGTGACCCTAAAACCATAATCGAGTTAGGTTTAAAAGATTTTGGTCATAAATAGATAAATTTTCATTTAGTTAAACATTTGGTACATGGGATCCCAAAAACAGGGTTTAAAGGACAATTACAAAATTTCAATAGTCATATACATTCACAAGCCACTCTAATGGAAAAATAGGCATTATAGGTTTTCCTGTCCCTATACTATCCCTCGGCTGTGGCGAACGAGTAGCTGACTATGTACATCCTGCCCCCAGAGCTCTCCAACTCAGGATTGGTCCACCTTACCCTTCCCTTTACCTGCACCACATAGCACCCGTGAGCCGAGGCCCAACAGGAAAACCATATAGCATAGCATAAATAATACAGACAATCAATGATTAATAAGGCAGTTAACTAGGCATTCAGCACATTATGACAGACACATAATCAGCACTGGAAATCAACAAATCATAAGCCATTTAAACCAGTATTCAACAAGCTATAAGCAACAACATAACAATAGTAAACATATCATAGCCATCATACAATACTCAGGGTCGACGCCCTTAGGAAGCACCCTCTCTTTAACCCACTGACTCCAGCTTGCTTAGGCCGAGCTCAATGATTGTTTAGCTAACCTCAACTCTCAATGGCTAAGCCGCGTTCTATGCGCAAATAACATTCCTGACACTCTTAGGCCATTTATTTCATGCTCGCATGGCATATCATAATCATACAACATTTTTACTCAATATAAGGAACCTTAGTCCCAACATAGCCACACAAAAAGGTGCAGTTTTCTTACCTTTGATTCTGAGCTGAGAAGGTGACCTGTTTCTGAGCACGGTCCTTAGCCTCAAGCCTTGGCGATAAACCTCAATTTGGGAGCTCAATTTCCAGCTGAATCCTCACACCAACTCAGCTTAAAACTCTTACTTTTCCTATGATTTCCAGCCCCAATTCCAGCTTAATTCCCCTTCAATTGCTTCAAAGATCACAGCCCCAAAGCCTAGTCTAGGCTCCTTTTGGATTCTTAGCTTCAAAGTCCACAAGGGAGAGTGAGAGAGGGAAGAATAGTGAGAGATGAGAGAGAGAAAGAGTTAAGAGCTTTTTTCCTTCTTTCTTTCCTTAAGTTATTCCCTATCCTTCTACTTTGTTCTAACATAAAGCTGAGTAAATCCTTAGACCTAGGAAATGACTAATTTTCCCTCCCAAATAAAACT
This sequence comes from Humulus lupulus, assembly GCF_963169125.1. Taxonomy (NCBI): domain Eukaryota; kingdom Viridiplantae; phylum Streptophyta; class Magnoliopsida; order Rosales; family Cannabaceae; genus Humulus; species Humulus lupulus. The sequence continues at coordinate 71,286,113 of NC_084798.1, forward strand.
AATCCTTTACTTAATCTAAGGGTATAATAGTCATTTGTTCCCAATTCCTGCTAATTTCTCGAGTGCTCCTAATATTTACCACTTAAATCCCGTCATCCAGTTAATCACCAATCTCCGATATATTTTTCTAAATTCCCGAAAATGCCCCAAGGTTCCCCTGAGCCGGGTATAAATCCCCTCCGTGACTATTAAGCCAATCTGCTCTCTAGGACCGTCTCAAACCATATACTGCAAATATATCCACATAATAATGTGGTCTCAACAATTTATCACATATAATCACATTTATGCCCTCAACAGGCCAAAATTACAAATACGCCCTTAAAAGCTAAACAGGGCCCACATGCATATTAATACTCATAAACATGCATTTCACATAACCATATATTCATATAATCATATAATCATGCGTCTAATCATTAAAATCACACATAAACCCATTATGCCCTCCCGAAACGCTAATCAAGGCCCTTAGGCCTTAATAGTGATTTTGGGTCGTTACATCTATCCCCTCCTACTGAGAATTTCGTCCTCGAAATTTACCTGAATAACTCGGGATACTGATCCCGCATTGCTGACTCAAGCTCCCAGGTCGCTTCCTCGATCCTTCTATTCCTCCATAACACTTTAACTAGAGGAATCGTCTTGTTCCGTAGAACCTTATCTTTCCTGTCTAAGACCTGAGCCGGTCGCTCCTTGTAAGACAAATCTGTCTGCAATTTTAAGTCCTCATGCTTCAACACGTGCGTTGTATCTGAGACATACTTCCGAAGTATAGAAACATGGAATACGTCATGAACTCCTGACAACAATGGTGGCAATCCTAACCTGTAAGCCACTTGCCCGATTCTCTGCAGGATCTCAAAGGGTCCAATGAATCTAGGGCTTAGCTTGCCCTTCTTCCGAAATCTTCTCACCCCTCGCAGTGGTGAGACTCGCAGAAACACGTGGTCCCCAACCTGAAACTCCACGTCCCTACGCTTAGGATCAACATAGCTTTTCTACTCTGCGAAGTGAGCATTCGAGCTCGGATCTTCTTAATGGCCTCATTAGCCTTCTGAACCATGTCTAGTCGCAAATACCTCCTATCACCTATCTTATCCCAATGAATGGGCGATCTACATCTTCTCCCACATAACATCTCATATGGAGCTACTCCAATCGTTGATTGATAACTGTTGTTGTATGAAAACTCAATCAACGAGAGATACTTACTCCAAGATCCCTCAAAATATATCACGCATGCTCTAAGAATATCCTCCAACAACTGAATCGTCCTCTCAGTTTGTCCATCGGTCTGAGGATGAAAGGTCGTGTTGAACTTCAACTGAGTTCCCATAGCCTTATGCAATCCACCCCAAAACTTGGAAGAAAAGATAGGATCCTAGTCTGATACTATAGACTTGGGAACCCCATGGAGACGCACAATATCCCTCACATACAGCTCCACATACTGATCCACAGTATAAGTTATTTTCACTGGAAGAAAGTGAGCTGACTTGGTGTATCTGTCTACTATCACCCACACCGAGTCATGAAGCCCCACTGTCCTCGGTAAACCTCCCACAAAATCCATCGTAATATCCTCCCATTTCCACTCAAGAATACGCAAAGGTTGTGGCTGCCTCGTTGGTTGCTGATGTTCAGCCTTCACTTACTGACAGGTCAAACACCTGGCCACGTACTCAACCACATCCTTCTTCATCCAAGGCCACTAGTGCAACATTCGTAGATCTTGATACATCTTCATGGTGCCTGGATGAAGTGAGTACGGCGTGGTATGTGATTCATCCAGTATCTCACGTCTAATCCCCACATCAGTCGAAACACAGATCTGACCCTGATACCGTAGTAAACCAACCTCAGAATGGAATAATCCTTAGCTGCTCTCGCTAAGACATTCTCCCTAACTTCCTTTAGCTGCACATCAACCATCTGACCCTCCTTAATCCGCTCAAGCAGGGTCGACTTCAAAGTAATATTGGCCAATCGGCCCATGACCAACTCTATCCTCGCTCTGGACATCTCTTCTGCCAACTCTCTCGATATCTGAGTAGAACTAAACAACTACCCCGAGCCTCTCCGGCTCAATGCATCCACCACTACATTGGCTTTTCCTGGGTGATAAAGAATATCACAGTCATATTCCTTTACCAATTCCAGCCAACATCTTTGCCTCATGCTTAGGCCTTTCTGGGTGAAGAAATATTTCAAACTCTTGTGATCGGTGTATATCTCACACTTCTCTCCATACAGATAATGTCGCCACACCTTCAGTGCAAATACCACTGTTGCTAACTCCAGATCATGGGTACGATACCGCTTCTCATATTCCTTCAACTATTGTGATGCATAGGCTATAACCTTCTCGTTCTGCATCAACACACATCCAAACCTAACCTCGACCCGTCACAATATACCACAAACTTTCCTTCCTCCGAAGGAAGACTCAACACAGGCGTTGTAATAAGTCGTCGCTTCAATTCTTGAAAACTGTTCTCACACTTGTCTGACCATAAGAACTTCAAATTCTTCTGTGTCAATTCTATCATCAGTGCACCAATCTTCGAGAACCCTTCCACAAACCATCTATAGTAACTTGCTAATCCGAGGAAACTTCTAACCTCTGAGGCGTTCCTTGGCCTTGGCCAATCTCTTGTTGCCTCCACCTTAGATGGATCCACCTTAATCCCATCCTCACCAACAATATGTCCAAGGAATATCACTTCTGGTAGCCAAAGCTCACACTTCTTAAATTTCACGTACAACCGGTGTTCTCTTAATCTCTGGAAGACCTGTCGAAGATGTTGCTCGTGCTCTACCTCTGAACTGGAGTACACTAGGATATCATTGATGAAGACAATCACAAACTGGTCTAAGAGGTCCTTGAACACATTGTTCATTAGGTCCATGAAGGGTGCTGGGGCATTGGTCAAACCAAATGACATGACCAAAAACTCGTAGTGCCCATACCTTGTTCGGAAGGTCGTCTTTGGTATATTCTCATCCTTGATCCTCAGCTGGTGATAACCAGATCGAAGATCAATCTTTGTGAATACTGTCTTTCCCTGCAGCTGATCAAACAAGTCGTTGATCCTTGGTAGAGGGTACTTATTCTTGATGGTCAACTTGTTCAACTCTCTCTAGCTATATACATCCTCAGAGTCCCTTCCTTCTTCTTCACAAACAAAATCGGAGCACCCCATAGCGAGTAGCTAGGCCTGATAAACCCTAAATACAGAAGCTCATGCAGTTGTATCTTCAATTCTTTCAGTTTCGTCGGTGCCATCCTATAAGGTTCCCTCGACACTGGCTCTATCCCCAATGCCAAATCAATGATGAACTGAATCTACCTGTGCGGTGGCAGCCCTGGTAAATCCTCAGGGAACACATCCAAAAACTCACGAACTAACCTGGTTTCTCACGGCCCTGTTGGCAAAACTCTGTTAGTATCCACCACACTAGCTATACATCCTCCCTGTAATAGGTCCCTAGCCCTCAGCACTGATATCATGGGTATGCGTGGTCCACATACCGCACCCACGAAAACAAAGGGATCCTCTCCCTCAGGCTCAAAATTCACCATCTTCTTCCTGCAATCAATAGTAGCCCCATATCTGACCAGCTAATCCATCCCTAGAATCATGACAAAGTCCACCATACCTAACTCAATCAAGTCTGCTGACAACTTCCTACCATCAACCACCACTGTCAATGCTATAATCCATCTCCTAGATATCACCAACTCCCCAGTAGGCAGTATAGTCCCAAAGCCTGCAATATAATACTCACTAGGTCTACACAAACTATCAATCACCTTACTTGAAACAAATGAATGTGTAGCACCAGAGTCAATCAATATAGTAAAAGGAGAGCCAACGCTAGAAAGCTGACCTGTCACCACCAAGGGACTAGCCTCGGCCTACATCAAGGTGAACACTCGAGCTGAAGTCAAGCTGTCCACCTTCCCTGCTTCCCTTTTCTTCACTGTTGAGCAGTCCTTCTTGAGGTGTCCCACCACCCCACACACATAACAGGCCTTGGCTCGACATTCACTCAAATAACGTCTTCTGCACCTCGCGCACTCGGGGTAACTTCTCCATGTGTCACCCCCCTGGCGGCCACCCTGAACACGCCGACCCCTCATATTAGGACCAGCAGTGGTCGAAGTGTTAGGGGTCTTCCTCTTCAGATCACTGCGGCCTCCGCCCCTACCAGAACCTGTATATGGAGGCACTACTCTACGAACCTCCCGTCTCGCAACATTCTCCCTCCAAATCTTGTTCTCCGCTTCCTCAGTGGTAAGAGCCTTCTCAACAACCTGGGCATAAGTTGTTCCCCAAGGTACTATTGTAATTCTCACATCTCATGCTATCATAGCATTAAGCCCTCTGATAAATCTATCATGCCTAGCTGCATTAGTAGGCACTAAGTCTGGTGCGAACTTTGCAAGCCTGTCAAACTTCAGGGTGTATTCTGTAACTGTCATGTTTCCCTAAACCAACCCCACAAACTCATTTACTTTTCTTGCCCTTATGGCAATGTTATAATACTTTTGACTAAATAAATCATTGAATCCATCCCAACCCAGAGTAGTAACTGTTGGGGTTTTATGCCCTAATTAAAATCCAAATTATTTGCAATCTCATTTTATTATCAGTAAAAGAATAGAAATCATTTTTTGACTTGATCAATCACTTTGCTCACATGTTTTATTTTCATGATTATTTGTTTAATATAAACTTCTATTAAATCCCGAGCATATAGCTAATCTTATTTATAGTGACTTAATCACAATGGAATATAAATATGATTATATGTTCAAAATAAGTTAGTCCTAAGATTAGTCAGTGCACATGATTTACACTGACTTGCCAATCTATGATAAGATCTACTTACACATTACAGTGTTATGTTCTTTCCACAACATTAGCAAAATAGATAAGACTGGGTGTATTTGTTACATCGGATAGGACCGATATTGACAGTTGATAAGATAAGTAAACATACCGTTATTATCTATTCTAGTCATATCACATAGTTGACCATAGGTCAATTCAATTTGAATTCTGAGTGGTTAGTATTCTAACTGATTGTATTATTTGAGTTCTTTGACTTTTTCATTACCAGCTTACCCTACGGACTAGCCCATACTTACATCTTGGGAACTCGGTTGTATAATTGGGTGGGAGTGTTAATCATAGACATGAACATCTATAGCGTCTGATGGAGAAGTGAAATGATGGTTTCCTTTTAGTTTGGTTCAAGGTGTTGAATGATAGAGATCGCATTTCAGTAATTAAATTAGTTTACTAAAATATCATTTACAAGGAACTAAGTGTTTTAAGGATAAAATACAATGAGGGGTAAAACAGTATTTTTGTCCTATCTCATTATAGACCGTCTACAGAGGATTGAGTGACAATTATGGTTGTAACAATAGATAATTAATAGCATATCTATATTTGTTATAGAGTGTTCTATGAATTCAAGGTGCAATTTCGAGTCTATAGTGGAGTCATGAGGAATTAATAAGTTAGTAAATTTATTTGTTAGATTTATGATAACTTATTGGAGCTTGATTTCATAGGCCCATGGTCCCCATTGTACCTTGGATAAAATCCTCTAGATAGTCTCAATTAATTGATTTAATTATCAATTAGAATTATTAAAGTTGACTAGGTCAATTTTGGATAGTTTCACACAGTTATGTAATTTAGAGAAGAAAAGAGAATTAGGAAAGATTTATTAATTAAGATAAATTTGTATCTAAATTAATAAATAAATGTAAATCAAGGTTCAAATTATGAATAATTAATTTGATAAAAGATTGAAATAATTATTTAATTAATTAAATCAATAAAAAATAATACAGGACTTGATTTTAAGTCCAATGGGCTTATAATCAAATGGGAAATTTCACGGGCCTAAAGCCCATGATAATTTCGACTTAGGGCTGTTCATTGGCTATTATTTTATTGATTTTTTAATTAAATTAAATGACCTGATTGAGTCAATAAAAGGAGTGCTTGGAGAGAAGTCAAAACACAAGTTTGACAAGTCGCGAGTCAGATTTTCTGATAGGTTTTAGATTCTCTCTAAACACAAGTCCTTTTCTAAGCCTCTTTGTTATTTTCTCTTCTTCTCTCTGTATCTATCTCATGTGTTGAGAATTTCCAACTCTAGTCTAGATGATTCTAGGGATACATTGGAAGACTGTGAAGAAATTAGAAGAATGGTTCAATTTCTTGATAATACTCTGCGACATAAAGGATACAAGAGTTAGAGAAACTGAAGGAAGGACTCTTTCATTCCGCTGTGTATACTGTAAGTATTCTTATCTTTGTTTCTCTTTGAATTCAATTTTAGAAACATGTTCTAGGTTATCTCATATTAATTTTTTTAATATTAGATCTACATGAAAATAAATAAAGATCCTGTATAAGTTTTCCAACAGTAACATCTCTAGTCTGTGATGCCACTTCCCACCAAATGCGGGCATCCTCTCTCAACATGTATATGGCAAAGGCCACTTAGTCATTACCCTCTACCCTCATTAAATCTAGGATAGCGGTAATCATACTCATCCATTGTCCGGTCTTCAGTGGATCAGGTCCTCCCTCGAAAGTTGGAGGATGCTGTCTCCTGAACCGCTCATACAACGACTCCCATCTATTTCCAACTTCCAGTGTTTGTACAACTGGTGCCACAATAGGTGGCATAATAGATGCAGCACTCCTTGACAGAGCGTGCTATCTCAGTAGATGGATCTGCTCTTCTTGGCTCTGAAGTCGGGCTTGCATGTCTGCCATAATCTGTTCCCGGTTCTCAGGGACTAGCAGAGGGTTCTGGCCCTGGTCATCATCTCTAGCCTCGGACCCAATGCCGGCTAAACATATAGATCGCCTCGGACGCATAGCTGTCCAAGTTAATCTATAATCAACTACTCGGCAGTCAGATTATGATGACAGAGTAACAATCTTTCTATGAATCACCATTGGAACACAACCAATCACAAGCAATCAAGATATGGCAATTATCCAAATATTCATCCACATGCAACAACAATGCTAATAAGCATGCCTCAATATCATCACACAACAGTCAAGGGCTAGGCCTTATCAATAACTCATGCTCCCTATTAATCAAACAAATTAGAGTATTCATATTCCTTTCCAAACACTTAAGCATATAAACATGAATTACCAAACCCTGAGTCAAGCTTGTCTTTAGCGGCGAATGTACATGTCCAACCAGTCTTTAGGAACCCTTAAACCTAGACGGCTTTGACACCAAGTTGTAATGCCCTGGATAACCAAGATCGTTACACTGTGTGTTTATATATGTGCAAGACTTTCTAACTAAATCGTTTAATTGAAAATGTGACCCTAAAACCATAATTGAGTTAGGGTTAAAATATTTTGGTCATAAATAGATAAATTTTCATTTAGTTAAACATTTGGTACATGGGATCCCAAAAAATAGGGTTTAATGGAAAATTACAAAATTTCAAAAGTCATATACATTCACAAGCCTCTCTAATGGAAAAATACGCATTTTAGGTTTTCCTGTCCCTATACTATCCCTCGGCCGTGGCGGATGAGCAACTGACTATGTACATCCTGCCTCCAAAGCTTTCCAACTCAGGATTGGTCCACCTTACCCTTGCCTTTACCTACACTACGTAGCACCCGTGAGCCGAGGCCCAACAAGAAAATCATAGAGCATAGCATAAATAATACAGACAATCAATGATTAATAAGGTAGTTATATAGGTATTCAGCACATTATGACAAACAAAAAATCAACACTAGAAATCAACAAATCATAAGCCAATTAAACCAATATTCATTAAGCTATAAGCAATAACATAACAATAGTAAACATATCATAGTCATCATACAATACTCAAGGTCGATGCCCTTAGGCTGCACCCTGTATTTAACCCACTGACTCCAGCTCTCTTAGGTCGAGATTGTTTAGCTAACCTCTGCTCTTAGTGGCCGAGCCGCGTCCTGTGCGCAAATAACATTCCCGACACTCTTAGGCCGTTTATTTCATGCTGACATGGCATATCATAATCATACATCATTTGTGCTCAATATAAGGAACCTTAGTCCCAACACAGCCACACAAAAGGGTGCAGTTTTCTTACCTTTGATTCCGAGCAGAGAAGGTGAACTGGTTCCGAGCACGGTCCTTAGCCTCGAGTCTGGGCGATAAACCTCAATTTGGTAGCTCAATTTCCAACTGAATCCTCACACCAACTCAGCTCAAAACTCTGACTTTTCCTCTGAATTCCAGCCCCAATTCCAGCTTAATTCCCCTTCAATTACTTCAAAGATCACAGCCCCAAAGCCTAGTCTAGGCTCCTTTTGGATTCTTAGCTTCAAAGTCCACAAGGGAGAGTGAGAGAGGGAAGAATCGTAAGAGATGAGAGAGAGAGAGAGAGAGAGAGAGAGAGAGAGAGAGCTGAGAGCCTTTTTCCTTCTTTCTTTCCTTGTGTTATTCCTTATCCTTCTATTTTGTTCTAACATAATGCTGAGTAAATCCTTAGACCTAGGAAATGATTATTTTTCCCTCCCAAATAAAACTAATCATTTACTTAATCTAAGGGTATAATAGTCATTTGTTCCCAATTCCCGCTAATTCCTTGAGTGCTCATAATATTTACCACTTAAAACTCGTCATCCAGTTAATCGCCAATTATTTACCCAATGTCTGATATTCCCCGATATATTTTTCTAAATTCTCAAAAATACTCCCAGGCTCCCTCGAGCTAGGTATAAATCTTCACCGTGACTATTTTTCCACTAAGACCGTCTCGAGCCATATACTGCAAATATATCCACATAATAGTGTGGTCTCAACAATTTATCACATATAATCACTTTTATGCCCTCAATGGGCAAAAATTACAAATACGCCCTTAAAAGCTAAATAGGGCCCACATGCATTTAATACTCATAAACATGCATTTCACATAACCATATATTCATATAATCATATATCATGCGTCTAATCATTAAAATCACACATAAACCCATTATGCCCTCCCGGTGCGCTAATCAAGGCCCTTAGGCCATAATAGTGATTTTGGGTCGTTACAAATTCTGTGACAAGAGATTGAATTGGATGTTTCAAATACATTGTTAGTCTATATAGAGTCTTTGAGTTGGTATTTTTGGAGTTAATCAGTTGAGGAAAGTACGATAAAATAGTGGAAGTGCTGCCAAATTTTTGTTGTCATATTTGATACATTGTGTGATTATGGGTCCCCGAAAAAAATATACTAGGGCTGCTTCTTCTAAAAGTGCCAATCGCCCTTCCACTTCCCGCACCCAACCACCTCAACCTCAGCCAGCCCCGCCCCCACCACCCCCTCCTCAAGAATTTGATCCCACTCGTTTTATTAGTAAGGATGCCTTTGATCATTATCAAAGGTTATCTCAGCGTCCAATAATGTAAGAGAGAGGAATTTAATATCAAGATTGACCCTTATCTCCAAGAAACTTATGACCTCATTCGGGCTGATATTTAACGCTGTCGTTGGAAACTTTTGTTGGATGATAAAATGCCCAAGGCTAAGTGTTCTATGGTCTATGAGTTTTATGCAAATTTTCTTGGAGCAGTTAATAGGAAGGTTTTTGTGATAGGGGTTTTGGTGGAATGTAATATTGATACTATTGATGCCTTATATCAATTACCGATGTTGTCGCAAGAAGACAATGAATATTATCAATTGGCTTATAATAGTGAGATTGATTGGGTTGAAGTGGCTGAAACGTTAGGCATTACTGGTGCTACTTTTGTAATGCAAAATGGAGAACTGAAGCATTTTCAACGGTTTCAAATGAATCAGGTGGCGAAGGCCTGGACTCTCTTTGTGAGTGTGTGGCTTATGCCTAACACTCACTTATCTGAAGTGGGAATTGATCAGTGTCTTCTTGTTTATGCTATTATGACGGGACTCTCTGTCGATATCGGGTGAGTTATCCGCACTGTATCTGGTATTTATGCCGATTGACTACCACTGCAGGTTTGGGGCATGGATTAATTATTACTGATCTATGTGAAGTGTGGGAGGTACCTAAGTATCCTAGTGATATTTATCTGAAGGCAATGGGGCCCATTTCTTGCACTTCAGTGTTTAAATTCAATGCCCACTCTTTGGAGCCACTTGCAGCACAGCCCCGGCCTATTTGAGTTGAAGAAGAAAGAGATGCAACTGATGAACCGCTTCATGCCAATGCTCAACTAGAAGAATCAATAGCAGTTGAGGAGGAGAGGAGAGGAGCATATCTTCCATATTTGGCACTTGAGGCTCCACCAGATCCGTAATTGGCCAGATTGGATTATATTATCTGGAAAAACCAACACACTCATAATTATTTGGGGGAGCTTCATGATTATCTTCAAGCTCAAGCAGATAGAAAAAATGAGTTGGTTTACCGGTGGCCAAATCATAAGGTGGACATACAATATTTTCCTTATCCACCACCTTGGCATCCTTTTCCAGATCCACCACCTTTTTGAAATGATTCGCACCAGGCAAGTTTTCTTTCTTTACTTATTTTTAAACATCGGGGACAATGTTTAGCTTAAGTTTGAGGGAGGGAGCTTATTTTTATGTTGTTTTGTTTGTGTTGTTTGTTTAGTTTGTGTTAGTTGTTTAGTTTGTGTTAGTTGTTTAATGTAGAATTTTATTTTAGTGTGTTTAGTACCAACATGAATGATGGTTGACAACAAGTGCTAATGAGAATAAAGTGAATGTTATGCGTATAATCCAAAGAAAATGAAATCTGAAAAAAAATCTGTGTGTTTTATTGAACACTCCGTTAGTTCATTTTAGTTTAGACAACATTTGTTGAATATCTTGTCATGATGTTTAAATTGATGTTTTTGATATTGATTATGCTTGCTGAAATTGGGTGGTGGAATGATGAATGGAAAGTGGAATTTATTTTCTACAATTCTAGAACATGCTTACTTGTTATTTGAGGCAAAATAATATATCATGTATGCTTAAGAATATGATTTAGGCTATCATTTGTACCGTTTGAGCTTTTCTTGCCGACCTGAAATTAATTGATCCTTTGTTTACCCATTTTGAGCCTAACATTGTATCTTTTGTTCTAAGCCACTATTTAAACCTAATACTTGAAACTTGGTTATATATCCATCCCTAATATACTATGAGCACATGATTGAAAAAAAGTTGTGGGGATTGATGTGTAATGGGGTTTATTTGTGAATATAGTGGGATTAGAAAATGAAAAGTGCAAAAGAATAGAGAGAGTATATATATTGAAAAAAAAATTCAATAAAAACTACACTCCCAATATGAATATATAAAAGAATCAAGTTTGGGGGAGTGTAGTTATCATCTGAAAAATAAATATTTTACATCTCTCTAAATAAAAACAAGAAAGGGGATTATGGGATTGTATTACTATAGGAGTAAAGTCAGTGATTGCTGGTCATGTGCTTATAGTAGAGTGAGCTTAAAAATTACTTTTTTATCTACCTTGACCTAAGCCATCATTACAACCTTATACAAGTCATATTTATTCTTATGCATATAATGATTTATATTAGTAGAGAATAGCAAGTAAGTGAGCTTATGGAATTATTTTGTTTGAATGGATTGATTGGAAAGAATTTGGTCAACATAATTTATTTCAAATTCGTTTATTTAAAGATCATGACTTGATAATCCAAATTGTTAGTAGATTAAAGTGTGTTGATGGAGTGTTTAGATCAAAATTCTGGATTGAATAAACTGTTGAGTAGTTTTCTGAGAATTATATGATTAGCATTCATGATTTTGAGGCATAAGTGTTGTTGTTGGTACAATTCATGTTGTGGACGTTGTCTTAGTTGTTAGAGTCTAGGTTTGTTTTGAGTCCTTTGTTCGAGGGCGAACAAAGAGTAAGTTTGGGGGAGTTTGATAACTTCGTTTTAGTGTCATTTTAGAATGTGTTTTTGATGTAATCTTGAGTCTTTATGTTTGTTTTGTGCAAGAATACGCTTTTGTTTGTCTTTATTGTAGGTTGGGCGTTGAATCATGAGAAAAATGTAAAAAGAAGAGAAAATGGTGGAAAACTGAAGCTTTTGGTGGTTGTTCGACTCAAAATGGTCCTAAGGATGAGCTAAAATCAGTTTTTGATGAAGGAATGAGGTTGAAAGGCATAAATTGGGAAATAATGGAATTAGAGTCACGACACAAGCTTAAGGGCTACGACTTTAGTCAAGTTAGAAGCTACAAAGTTTGTGAAGGGAATTAAAGCCTCGACTTGCACTTATAAGTCGAGGCACTAGTGGAAGTTAGAGGCTAAATCAGGAGGACATCAAGACACAGGCAGCGACTTGATAGTGCCTGAGTCACGGCGCCTGAAGACCTACACAGATTTAGAAGGGCTTTAAAATAGACACGAGCTGTGACCTAGGAAAGGCCTAGTCGCAGCCTGCATATGAAAAAAAAGGGATTCGTGATTTTTTTAGTATAAATTCAAACTTGATGTTTAATTAGGGTTAGGTCAGATTTTAATTACGAGTTTAGAGATTAATTTTGATTCTGAGATTAGTTTTTCTGAACTCTCATATTTTTTATTTCTTCTTCAAGTCTTTGAAACTTATGTTTCTAAATTATTATTTTGTTGATTTAGTCATGTCTGATATGGACTAAACATTTTTATCTAGGGTTTAATGTAGTCACTTGGATTTCTATTTAATTTTATTATGATATTCTATTGATTCTTCTTCTTGATTATAATCTATACAATGTTTACTTAATGCTACTAAATACCTGCAATATGTTTAAGTTTATCACAGAGATGTAGAAAAACTGTATATAGGATGAGATCTTATATCTTGAAAAGGAATAGAAATCGATTTATGTTAACCTGTTATTAGAATAGGAAGAAAGAAATTTAGAATTGATTAATAAAATTAGTATAATGAAAAGTTGATGAAGTTAATACCCTAGGTCTTTTTATTATTGATTTTAATCTTTTGATTAGTTATTTTGTTCACGGTTATTTAAAATTCTATAAATAGATTTATTCATCTAAATTTTTTTTGCCAAATGGAAATTAAAGACCAATTATTGATAATTGGTTAATAGTTCTTTGTGGGAATGATACTTTATTTACTATCTATATTACTTGAATCGATTGTGTGCACTTGCGTATCATATTTTCACGATCAGTATGTCGAGCCTTATTTTAGCACAAGCTTGATGGACCCCATGGAGGCTAACCTTTTTTGGTAAATATGAATAGTGTGATTGTAAATTACAAGGAACTAGGCCCATTTTTTCTAGTATGGAATTATACAACAAATTAATCGATCTCCCATTGTCAACAAGAGCTCAATGCACCTTTATTTTTGCTAGTTGGATGTGGTGTTGTAAATAAGTGTTGGGCTTTTTGATACAACATGAAACTAGCACGAGTCTGGGAGGCACGAACACAACATGACACGAAAAAATATGGGCATGGGACCGACACGATACCATGTTGCAAATTAGCACGATACGACACGAAAAATATGAGATTAAGCATGACATGACATGAAAAGTAAGCATGTATATAAATGCTCGAAAATATGACACGTAAAAAAAGCTTGAATAAACTCATAAATATAAAATTTTATAATTAAGTTTTTAAATTGCTTTTATTATTATTATTTTGAAGGAGCTTTTACTATTAATTCATATGTCAAAAAAAACATTTCAGAAATAGTGAACATATCACCCCAAAAAAAAACAATAGTATATATATATTTATAACCTACATGCTACTTCACTAACCCTAAAACATTTGCTTCCTTCCCTCATTCCCTTCAATAGTCGCTTCCCTCTCTTATTCCTCTTTCTCCCTCACTGCCTTCCTCACTTCGCCACCTTCTCTATCTTGTCATCTTCCTCACTTTGTCCCTGCAACCCTCTCTCTCGCCGTCTCCATTCTCACATACTCTCCCCCTGTAACGACCCAAATTTACTAATAGGGCTTAAGGGCCTTGATTAGTGTGCCGGGAGGGCATAAATGGAATATATGTGATTTAATGATTTAAAGCATGTTATATGACTATTTGAATACTTGTGATGCATGACTATGTGTATTAGTATGCATGTAGGCCCTGATTAGGTTAGAAGGGCATAATCGTAATTTTGGCCCGTTGCGAGCATAACTGTATATATATATGTGATAATTGTTGAGACCACATTATTATGTGGATATATCTGTGATCTGTGACTCGAGACGATCCTAGTGAGCAGATTAGCGAAAAAGTCATGGCGGGGATTTATACCTGGCTTAGGGCGAGCCTAGGGGTATAAATGGGAATTTAGAGAATATATTGAGGTTAATTTTGATAATGAGGAATATAATTGGTGATTAATTAGGTATCGAGAAGTAAGCGGAAAATGTTAGAGACACTCGAGGAATTAGCGGGAATTGGGTAAAATGACTAAAATGCCCCTAAGTGGATTAAAAGACTTGGGATTAAAGGGGAGGGCATTATGGTCATTTGGCTTTTAAGAGATAGGTATTGCTGAGGCTTTATGTTAGTGGAAGTGGTAGAATAATATAGAAGTCTGGGGAAAGAAAGAAAAGAAGGAAAAGAAAGAAAAAGAAAGGGAAGAAAACAGAGTTGTTTTTCTAAGGGTCGGTTGGTGATCTCCTTCACCATTTTCTTGAGGTATTTTGGAGCAGAAACCCAGGGGAAACCAGGTTAAGCTTGAGGCAAGAGTTCTTGGTCTGACTTGAAGATTTTGCAATGGTTTAGCAAGGATAAGCCATTTGGTTGAGGTAAGACTTTGAAGTTTCTTCAGTTCTGGCTTTGATTTTTAACTAAGGTATCTAAGCTGAATTGATGGGGAATTCTAGGGAAGTTGGAGCCAAGGATTGAGGAAGAGAAGGATAAGGAGGTCTAGAGGCAACTTAAGGTCGAATTTCCATCAAAGGTATAAATTCTGAGGTTTAAACTTTGAAGTTTTTATTGTGTTTTGTTGAATTCTGAAGTCTAGGAGTGACCATGATGAATTTTGGGATTAAAGGTGCATGTGGTTAGATTTTATGTTGTTATGATGCTTGGGATGATTTAGACATGCTAGTGAGCTTGATTTTGAGTTTGGTGAAGGTTTGGAGAAGTTTTGGTTAAGTTTGGCTCAGGGAAATCGCAGGTAGGGAAAATGTGGTGTTGGCAGTCTGTGACTAGCGCTACAGCGCTAGGCCACGTTTCCTGAGGGTATTTTGGTTCTTTTTGTAGCGCTGTAGCGCCCTCCAATGAGCGTTGTAGCACTACCCTGTCTTCAGAAAGGGATTTTAGGGTTATTTTCAAGGGTTTTTGACCAAGGGTTTGGGGTTCGATTCCACCACCCTGTTTGGTGGAATTAGAACTTCCCGGGGGCTCGGGACTGGTCCCGAGGCTAGGTTTTGGACTTGAGGATTGGTGATGACTTCGGCCTATGATTGTGTTTAGGTTCGCGCTAGGGCTCGGGAAGGATCGTGCTTGAGGATCACAGTGAACAAAGCCAGCAAATCCAAAGGTAAGAAAAATGCACCCGGTTATATGTTTGTGGTGGGACTAAGAGCTCCCAATATTTGTATAATGTCAATGATGCTATTACGCCATGGGACATGTGATAGCGGCCTAAGGGTGCCGTATTCAATATTTGCGCACAGGGTGCGGCTTGGCCACTGGTAGCCGAGGATAGCTTATTATTCACCGAGCTCAGTTTAAGCGGGCCAGAGTCAATGGGATAACGGAGGGTGCGGCCTGAGGGCGCTAACCCTAGTTATCATTTGTAAATTGATATATGATATGAGTTGATATGTTTAGTATGCTGAATACTTGGTTATTCTGAATGTTTATGTGGTTGTGCACATGTTTATGCAATGTGAGATATTGAATTGGTTGTTGATTGCTTATGCTCTGTTGTTGTGCTTTCTTGCTGGGCCTTGGCTCACGGGTGCTACGTGGTGCAGGTAAAGGTAAAGGCAAGTTGGACCAATCCTGAGATGGAGAGCTGCGGGGTTGAATGTACATTGTTCGGTCGCCATGGCCGAGGAGTGGACCAGGACAAAGATTGCCTAATTGTCTGTTTTGCCTTAATATGGCTACTACTGTATTTAATTCCTGCATCTTTTGTAAATGGT